>NC_141554.1:46262500-46490000 GCF_021556685.1 Rattus norvegicus
TTATAGAGTGGAGGGGTAGGGGGTAGGGGGCTGATGGACAGGAAATCGGGAAAGGGAATAACATTTGAAATGCAAATAAGATGTACCTAATTAAGAAATACACACACACACACACACACACACACACACACACACTCACACAAAACAAAAAACATAAAAAAAAACCAAAATAACTCAACTTTAAAGAGTGATACTTTTATTCTCTTTATTCTCAGTTGTGACTGGATCAGCCTGCATGCAAGATTTCCTTCTAGTGCTTTTCTCCTACTCTTGGGAGCACCACAGGAAGTTGTCAGCTCATAGTCTCACAGCTGTTCTATAAACTAAGGTGTAACAACAGGGACTTACCAGTCTTGATTCAAGAGTTCTTGAAATCACTTGTGCTTTGTTTGCTGAAATTTTCCTTTCCATGTCTTTGTTCGTATCTTTGCACTTAATGGTTCTGTTCCACAGACTCCCAGTGTTTCTCTTTAAATGTTCCTCATTCCAATTCACCTGGCAGTTCATGCTGTCAGTCTCAGGTTTTACCTGCCTGTTGTTTTCAACTCTCCCTCACAGCTCATTCTGAATCTCATTCTGACATGTTTTAGCATTTCTCCACAGTGGGAAATAATTTTCTTTAGAATTTTCATATAAGTTTAGGTTTTTTCTTTGCTTTTTCAACTCCCCTCTAGGTAACCTCCAAGTTTGTCTTCAATTTATCGGAATCTGACTTATAATTGAAAGTGACATCTGGACCAAAAACATCACTTTCTACTATTTGCATAAATCTTCCATAAAATACAGACTGTTTTTCAAACCTTACTAATGAATAAACATAGTTAGCTTATTCAGGTAAAATGTTAATCTTTTTTTCTCAGTTAACAGTTTAAAGGAAAGCATAATACAGGAAAACTGTCAAATCTGGGAATGTCTTTGAAAAATGGGATCTTTACATACTTATTCAATCTTTCATTTCCAAAAGGTGTAACATCACAACAGCAACTTTGAGAATTTTGACTTTTAAAGACTAAAATGGCTTTCTACAAAGCTTAGTCAAATTTATTCAAGAATTTTTAATACATGTATGTTAATATATCCATTCGACCAAGCATAGTTATATTTTAAAGTCCAAGTTGATTATTCAAGGGCTCTTAAGACAAATAAAATTAAGCTACTAACCTTTATCTTCCATATGTATGTGCTTAAGGTGATATTAAAACTAATTTATGGTTTCAGGATACACACGAGTTGATGTGATGATGGGTAAAAACAAATCAAACTATAACAAAGGATATATTTTTGGAGGCTCATACACAAGCTAGATTAATTACCTACAGATACTCAGAAGTTGATGCTAAATTGTTACATTTTCCTGTTTTTGAAATTGTGAAAAATCAATATTTGTGTAAACCCTTATAATCATATAAAACTATGGTTGTAAGTGGATCATTCATACTTACGTGTTTATTAGCCAGAATTAAATAAATGCACATTCCTCCAAGTCTGAGGTACTCACCTTTCTTCTCTCACATAAGTCCATGCTCATGTTTTCTACACTCTATTTACAGCATATTTTGTATATGGAAAGGTTTGGAGGAATAAATGGGAAGGGAGAGATGATGTAACTATGTTACAATCACAAAAGTAAAAGAATAAATTTAATAAATGTTTTCAATTTGTATTTCCTGTAAGCTGCTTCCTACTATCTTGTTTTTCTGCAGCTGAGCCTATGACTACTAGTGAAAGCCCTCCTTATTTTCCTAACCAGCAACCTAATGGTTTTCTAGTAGATCTTCTATCCTGTTTCCTTGGTATTAAACAAATTATCCGGTGAAACAAAGTAACAGCTGGTTATTTGGCAGAAATGCAGAATATTTGCCCTCCCCCTATAGATAGACAAAATCAAAATTGATATTTTAAAAATGTTACAATTTCCAAATAGAAATTCTTGAAGTAGTTCCATCTAGAATTTGTGTTTTCTCTCTCTCTTCCAACACGGATTTAAACTAAGACAATTTAAGAACTAACTACAGTTGACTGGCTACACCATGATATAGATACAATTTTCAAATTAGAAGAAAAAAAATAAAAAACAACCTTCAGTCACAATCTGCAGGTTTACTTTTTTCCAGATGATCTCTTCTCAATAGTACATGGTTACTATTGTGCATCAGAAATATATTATCTCACCGTATAATTTTGGATGCCCACTTTAATGGGTTCTTGAAGCATAAAGATATATCATTTACAAAGTAAATTTAAGTGCAGTTAAAGAATGGTAAAAAGCATAAGCTCTGAAGAAAGATCAGAAGCATGGCTACATCAACCCTCTGTCATGTGTCATTTTGCAAATTACTTAACCTCTGTAGGTAAATGAGAACAATAACTACTCCATGTTTTTTTGTGTTTTTTTTTTTGTTTGTTTGTTTCTAACATTGCTGCTGTGGTAAAACAGTTTAACCCCAAAGCAACTTGGGAAGGAAGGAATTTATTTCATTTTATACTTCCAGGAAACATTCACTGAGGGAAGCCAGGACAAGAAAGTAAAGCACTAGCTTGAAGCAGAGACCATGGAGGAATGATGCTTACAGGTTTACTCATCTGGGCTTCTTATACCATGATTTCCTCCCTATGGTGGGCACCATCCACAGAAGGCTGTCTCCTACATCAACTAGCAAATAAACAAAGTGTCTCTAAAGATATGTCCACAGGCAAATTTGATAGAGCAATTCTTCAATTCAGGTACCCTCTTCCAAAGTGAGTTTAGGTCACATCAAGTTGACAAGAATAAGGAAATTGAAACACAAAATATATGTAACTAGATTCTACCAACCATAATAACTTGAAAATTTAAAAGTATATTACTACATGAGCCTCAGGAAATGGCTATTTCTGAGTATGCAGCTAAACTGTAAGACACATGGTAGAAAATCGTTGTATTATTCTGGAAGTCAAATCATTTCAGGAACCTGAATACTGATAGCTATAGGTCTCTTAAAATTAAGAATACTTTAGTGCATTTCTCAAGATGTTCAAAAAAATACCCAGGGGGTGATATCACAAATGACTTATGAGGCAAACTAGTCTCAACACAAAATATAAGTAACCTATATTTAAATTTGCTACATATTTTCTGTCATGTAGAGTGGATTAGAGTTGTTTGTCCACAATATCACTAAATAAACTCTAAACTCTAAGCAACAATTTTGAATGAATATGTTGAAGATCATTGGGGGGAGATACTGTGTCTAGCCATCTTACTGGTATCTGTAATTCAGGGCCCATTTTTTAGTGGTTGCTCACTTTATGTCAACCACAGGCAGTTCAGTCTTAGGAGTCTCACATGTTTTCCTCTGCCAGCAACATACAGATAAAATTGTAAGTTAAGTGAGTGATTGTGTTTTTTCCTTTTTCTTTGGAAAATATATTCACAATAGTATAATGATGTATACCAATGCATATAACCCAAATTTTAAAACCTCTTCCAAAGATGTTCATTGATGGGAAGATCTTTGTTTGGGAGAAAAAAATTTATTGCTCTCCAAGGGTCAAAAATCCAGTCCATTTGTAGTTCTTAGCCTCTCTGAGTTTATATTGTAGTTTTAACCTGATAAGCTTTCAAACATAAAACCCATTACTCGGCTCTTTGAGTACAATGTTCACAAAATATTTCATGAACCTATCCTTGTACAAATTTAACCAAAAAAGATAAAAACAATATAAATATCCCTAACCACAGTCTATCTAATTTTGAGAAACAGTACTTACTCAGTCCCTCAAAATCTAAAAGTATAACCTCACTGTCTGCAAAATCCCAACCCAATTTTTAAAAGGAGATAATTTCATTTTCTTTGCTAGCTGATCCCCGAGTTCAATGTGGGCCTAGCATACTCACTCAATTATTCCTTGTTCTGTTTATTTTCCTGCTTATGATATAATTTGTTAAATTAAATGACCTGAAGACTCTCCAAATATGTTTTTTAAATTGGTACCCTAATTGGGCTGGATAGTGTGTAGCCCCCACTGCTGGAAATAGTCTTAGCTCATGTAGGATTGCCTCAATACTGTACAGTTGCTATACTCACAAATACATCTTTCCACAGTGTCAGTGATGTTTCAGTAAATGTCTAAGTACTACCTCTCCAATAAAACAAGAAAAGCCTGGTATATAGTATTTGCTGGCCAATGTTGAATTATCGTATATACATCCCATTCATTGCTTGCTCTAAGCTTCCCACAGTACTGTTTTCATTGAATGCGGAATGGTAGTTGATAGGTCTAGAGAGCTGGGATGAACCAGCTCCAGTTCATCATTTAGTGATGGCCTCTATTCAGAATCTGACTGTGTAGGAATAGGAAAGCCTGGCTAGCCAGGTTGACAAGTACAAAGGGAAATTCCCTGTGTCTGGTCAAGAGAGGTTCTCACCACGCTTGGATTTATAGCTCTTTCTTCTGATATATACAACTGTGCTTCCTCTGGCTCCTTTATACATGGGTAAATCCCAAGAATAGCCCTTAAGGGATATCTCGAGGATAGCTGCAGCAGTAGATTCTATAGAAGATTGGAGGGTGGGGAACCAGAATGCTTTACTACACCAGCAAGTATTTCAATGAAGATAGAGATACAAATGTTAGGGATTCTGACCTTATCTTCTAAAAGTAATGGAAGTGGCCATGGATCAAGGACTCTATAAACTTACAATTCCAATTTGCTTTTTCGATGTTGTTTGTTACAACTTTAGCTTTTGTTGGATGTGATAGTTCCTTGTTTATTTCTCAGTATCTCTTAGAAATTTTTAATCTATATACCTTTGAGATAATCAAGTATATAAGGTAAAATGGAAAAACTATTAGCAACATGTATGGTTTTCCCCATTGTTGTTTTGTTTCATGTGACAAAGAGGTTTCTCAGACATAACTGGAACACTAAAATGGATGACAGAAGAAAAAAAAAAGAATAGCCCTTAAGAAATATTTTACATACTGAATGCTTTACTGTCTGTGAAACCCACTACTATCAGCTTTTTAAACCTGAGTGTATTCCCATGAGCTACTTCTACAAAAGGAACCTCACATTTCTATACTTTGTTATAAAGAGAGAATTCTATTAAAATTAATACCAACAGGATGCATTTGTAAAGAGAGTGATTATAAATACTACTGCAGCTTATTTTCCTAAGCTAACAAATCTTCACTGAACCCAGCAACATTCTGTAAAGTCAGAGTTTCTTTTTGACTCCTGAATCATGTATAACACTCATAAAATACTTTCACAATGAAAACTATTCTCAGCCAGGAAGAAAGAAAATGTTTCTCTTTCTCCATAAGATAAAATATATATCAAAATTGGCCACTGATGCTCATGAACAGATATGCTAAAGGGAAATGCCAGGTTGGAATAGGCCAAATCTTATTACATGAAAAGAATGGGGGATAAAGAAAAGAAATCACCCATTAATGTTTTAAATTATCATCTAAAGAAATTGGCTTCTTTGTGGTATTTTTGTGTATATGTGTCATGTATTATACTTTGCTTTTATTTATCCTCTCCCACTGTTCTTTCCTACCTATCTTCCTGTAGCTGGTCTCACTCATAGCAAACATCCCTATTCTAATTTTCTGCTATATCTCTGTCTCTGTCTGTCTATCTCTCTATCTCTATCTATCTATCTATCTATCTATCTATCTATCTATCTGTCTGTCTGTCTATCTATCTATCATCTATCTATCTATCTATCTATCTATCTATCTATCTATCTATCTATCTATCTATCTACCTACATACCTCCCTCTATCTCTCATTAGTCTAGAGCTTTCTTTTGTTTCCTCTTTTCACTTCCATTTAGCATTGTCTTGATTGTATATTCATGCACCAACCCCCAAGCATACACACTTAAATGTATGCTCAACATATGAAGAAAACATTTCTGTTTGTCTTTCTAAATGTAGCTTATTATGTTTAATACGATCTCTGCTTCCATCATGTTCCTGGAAGTATCATAAATTCCACCTCCTTTATGACTGGATAAAATTCTGTTTTTATAACAAATATACAAGTTTACAGAATAGGCTATATGCCATGTACAGCAGTGCACCTGTACTTTAATACTGTTTGCAAGACTCTTTGTGAACTGGCCAGTTGTTGCTACATACATGGTAACTTTGAGGACATATATTACTCTGCGGCCCTGAAACAACTTGAGATTTTCTAAAGTGCTCTCACTCTTGGTTTATGCTGAGGCTACTTATATTTCCATGCCACCTGTTAACACATGGTGTCATTCTGAAAACTGTGCAGCTATGGCTCCCTAGCATGAAAAACTGCTCTAAATTCCTATAAGGCACTTTTATTATAGTGTATTTCTGCCTCTTTGTGACCTATAAGCCAAGGGTTTTACAACATTCATGAATTCCTTCAGGTATGTTCACATCTCCATTCCTGCCTTCCTTCACTGAACCATTGTTGTCAGATTGGGAAGATAATAAGATGGAATAAGGCAGATAATTTTGGAAGGCTAGTTGAGCTCAGAAAACACTTGGGCTGAGATTCATAGAGTAAAACAAGGAGTTATACCCAAGTGCTCTTAGTAACAGCTATTAAACTCAATATCAGACCTAAAGGGCATCTGATACATCACCACTGGGGCACTGTCACCAACATGCTAATCGTATTAAAGAACAAAAGAGGTGTACAGGACATGTACAATAACTTTGCTATTTATTCTGACAGCACACATGTGAGAGACAGTGTACTTATAATTCAGACTTTAAAAAGTCACAGGGTCGATATAAAAGGGGGGCATTCTTATTATTCCAGAGCCATGGACAACTTGTATCTTTCTTCATGATAACCCAGGTAGCAGTTACCCATCTCTTTAAAACTTTTGCACTCTCTATGTGCCTTACTTCAAACAAGCAAATTTCAATCTTTATGTGTTTGTGTCACTTTGCCTCTTTCTTACTTGAAGGATGTAAAGGCAAGACTCAGCCAATAATGCATGTTTAATTCCTTCACCTACTATCCTTTACCTTACATATATCACTGTGCATCCTTGAAGACACAAAACAAAGCGAAGGGTAATCTGAGTCTAGCCATAGTACAGCATCCAGGAGTTTCTTAGTACCAAGCTTAAAGTACTTTTCTGCACTATATATGAAGCACAATGCATCATTGCTTTATCAACTGGAGTCACTGCTTAGAAATAAAATATGCAAACAGTGCAGTCCTTTTTCAGTTTTATTTCTAGACTTCTTTTGTGAATCAATTTATTGGCATAGTTACAGTGGTACAAAACTAAAAGAAGTGCTTATATATTATAGAAATTGTTAAACTGTTAAATAATACATTTGATTTCAAAAGAGGAGAAAGAATCATATCCTTAATAATAATAACAATAATAATAATAATAATAATGATGACGACGATGATGATGATGTGATTGCTAGGTTTGGATATGCAATATAATATGCCAGACAATTTGTATACTAGCTGATTAAGCATCGAGCAAAAGTTATATAGTCCATACATTAACAAGCATAATATATTAAAAATAATATGATATTAAAACAGATAATAGCAACTTTATTTTAATGAATTTATTTTCATTATGCTGATGATTGAACCTAAGGCTTTATGTATACAAGGCAAGTAAGTATACTACTGAGGGACATCGAGTAAGTATACTACTGAGGGACATCGTCAACCTCAATCATCTAGGTTTATGAAAGAACAGTTCCTTAAGAGAAAGAGAATATAAATTACTAATGATATTATCTCTTATTGATCTTTGTACAGACCATCTGACAAAAAGCCTGCATTGTAAGGTTAGAGCACTACTTTGTACACTGGAGCAGCAACATAATTCTTACAGAAACTCTGTTATTCTTGTAAGCACTATAATTCTACCTTCAATAACTTGCATAAGTTTGCTGTAAATAAAGAAATTAGAAAAAAGCAGAGCTCTGTTCATAACTAAGAGATGGAGATATAACATTTCATATATATAAGTACATATATATATGTATATATATGTTTATAGTTTTTAAAGCAAATTTGATGTGTTAATTCACACCCTGTTTATAAACTTGTATATATTAATAGGAATATAATAGCTGCTACAAAAGGTGATATTATTCTAATGATGGTAAATTTTCATTGACAACTTGATTTATTTTGGAATCACATAGAGCAGTGGTTCCCATGCTTCTTAATGCTGTGACCCTTCAATACAATTCTTCATATTGTGATGATCCCCAACCTAAAATGTCATTGCTACTTCATAACTACAATTGTGCTACTGTTATAAATTGTAACATAAGTATTTGATGTGCAGAATATCTGATTTGTGACCCCTGTGAAAAGGTCCTTCAATCTTCCATAGGGGTTGTGACAGACAGTTTGACAATGTTGACCTCTGGGAATGTTTCATCATTAGAATTTCTAGAGAGAGGTTTAACAGAAGGGTTAAAACTCAACCTGAACAAGCTCAGCATGATCCCACTGGCTGGGATTCCCTACTGAATAGAAAAGGATAAAATGTCAGTGCTAGCAGCAAAATACTGAACTGAGAACAGGACCCCCTTGGGGGGAATTAGAGGAAGGATTGAAAGAATTGAAGGGGCTTGCAACCCCATAAGAACAATGCCAACCAAGAGAGCTTCCAGGGACTAAACCATTATCAAAAGACTATAGATGGACTGACCCAGGACTCCAACTGCATATATAGCAGGGAATAGCCTTGTTGGGGCACCAGTGGAAGGGGAAGCTCTTCATCCTGCCAAGGTTGGAACCCCAGTGCAGGGGAATATGGGGGGAGTAAGGGGGATGGATGGATGGGGGGAATACCTGTATGGGGGAGAAGGAGGGGATTGGGGGGTGCTATGGACAGGAAACCGGGAAGGGGAATATAATTTGAAATGTAAGTAAAGAAATATATCTAATAAAAATTACGTAAGTACAATACCTTATAAAAAGGGATAAAGAGAAACCAGGTGAATGCCAATGTTCATCTCCCTTTGTTTCTAGACTTTGAATACAATAAGAACCTAGGGTAGGGTATTTCTCACAGAGACAAAGTGGTGAACCATGCTCTCAGGGTGGGATGTGTCTCTGAGATAAGAATGCATATGACAAGCACTCAGTTACCTCTCCCATCCTATTCCTGCTGCCAGGACTTCTCCACTGTGAAGGATTGTATGCTCTCATAATGGGATCCATAAACCAAAACAAACTGCTTTTGTCCCAGTGATGAAAAAACTAATACAACTCCTAAGCACAACTTATGAAGTTTATTAATAACTGTTTTAAGATCACTTTCCACTTATCTTCATCTCATGCACAATTTTTCTCATTTTTGCCATTGTTCAGCACTATTGTTGCTTATACTGTGCTTCTGCTTCTTTCTTCTTCTTCTTCTTCTTCTTCTTCTTCTTCTTCTTCTTCTTCTTCTTCTTCTTCTTCTTCTTCTTCTTCTTCTTCTTCTTCCTTCTCCTTCTCCTTCTCCTTCTCCTTCTCCTTCTCCTTCTCCTTCTCCTTCTCCTTCTCCTTCTCCTTCTCCTTCTCCTTCTCCTTCTCCTTCTCCTCCTCCTCCTCCTCCTTCCCCTTCCCCTTCCCCTTCTCCTTCTCCTTCCTCTTCCTCTTCCTCTTGTTCTTCTTCCTCCTCCTTTCTCTTCATTTTTTTTCTAGAAGTTTTAGCCATTAATATTCACATCACACATTACTGCTACTTACAGACCTAATAATACTAAAGAAGTTCTTTTGGTTTGGCAACATCTGCTTTCTGACTCCAAAATTATTTTCAATATATGTTAATTTTCTTTATCTTCCCATTATATCCCAGAAGAAAGTATTCATTACCGAGATAAAATGATGAGTCATGGTGGGGTTTTGGTGAGATAAGAATGCATGTGATGGGCATTCAGATAATCAGAAATAGTCATCTTTTTTCTCACGCCCCATTTTCTTGTTAAGTAAGTTAGAGTTATTATTACAGTACCTGACCTCATCTAATCTCATTTCATTCCCAGAGAGCAACATTCTTCTGGAGGACAAATAATTCCTGTTGAAGTAATAATACTGACCAAACAGTGAAGACCTGAAGAGGTTTGTTTCTATTATTTACCTAATGTCCACAGTGTTAGCAGTTTGAAAATCACTGTTGTATACACTATTCATGCTGTTCATTGGAATCTCATATCAACCTATGAAGTAGATAATAGTGTTTAGGGAAACAGGCACTCAGGAATAAGTAGCTTACTTAAAGTCAGCTATTTAATTAGTGGAAGAGTTGGAAACTGCTGTTTTCCTACTTCTCAACACTTTCCAACAGACTGTAATGTTTCCCAAAGAAATGTTTGGAAACAATCCTTTGAAGATTAAACTATATATTATTCACATATATCACCTTGTATACCAAGTCCATATTGAACACAGGGATTCTTGTTCTCACCAGGATAGCGTTATACAAGATTTGTCTGGCATTTAATATAAACCATTTACAACATAAAACAAAACAGACATCTAAATAGTTCCCAGTCAGAAACAACCAGGATACAGCCCACTTGACCCAAAGCCAATTTCAAGAGCCAATGTTTCCCAAGCCACAGAGAAGCAAGCTAGAGTAACCATAATTATTTCTTTGTGATAATGCTACCATTGCAGGTCTGCTAAGGTGCACATGAATGCACTTAATTGCTCAGCTGTGTATTTACTTGAGTGTAATCAACCACTTACTGGGAGTTTCTGTCTAACTAGTAGGATATTGGCACAAGAAAAGCTAAATAAATTAGAAAGGGTTCACTATTTTTAAAGCTGCCTTTGGAAACAAATTGTCTTCCATGTCAAGAGCCAAGGGGATTGAAAAAGAACAAGATTGGCAGTCATAACAAAATGCTCACTACTCATGAGCATTGCCCCAGTCTGTGTTAACACAGTGCATGGCCCAAAGCTGCTAACTTCTGGGAATGTGTTTCTGTCACTCTGAAGACATGGAAAATTTATTAAATATACATTATCCATGGAGTAAACAGCGTGAAATGAGTTGTGCTTGATGAGCAAAGAAAAGTAATGCCTGCTATTTCAAGCATAAATATTACATGGGGAGGGTATAGCTAGATAAAGCATGAAAACAAACATTACAAAGTTTAGTATTCAGGGTAATTACCTCAATATTGCAGTGTTAATATTTTATCCACAGGGCTTCATATAGTTTGACCAAGTTCATGCCAAGGACTGAAGCAAGGAGAAAAACTAAGTCAATGGGTTAGTAGAGTGACAAGTTCATGTGTCCACTTAAAAAATATGCAAAAGGATAAATGTGACTTTTCCTCTTGACAAGAGACCTTACTGGGGAAAGATTGGAAGGAAATGTCACCCCAGGTAATAGCCACAGTTAAAGGAAAGGCTGGAAATGTGAAATGACTGAGGGATCTTCAAAGATTAAAGGACCCACTGCCGTGGTTTTATTCTTAGAGCTTAAGTGGCTCTTTAGTATTTTCAAGGCTCTATCAAATGCAACCTTTCTTTTCACCTATTGTCCCAGCCTCTAGTTCAACTCTATTATACACTACCTACAAGTCCAGAACTTTAATAGGTTGTTCACCACTGTTTTCATGCAATCTGCTTGCTGTATGAATACTTGTATTTAAAATTATAGCAGTATTTAATATTATGTTTGGTACGGTAACTTATTAAAAGAAGATAATATTTCATGCCCCATTTCTTTTGAAATTTTTATAGCTTTCCCTTCAAATTCTTCTATTTACTTCCCCACATCCTCTTTGCATCATCAATCATATACACATACACATACACAAATACTTTGCTCTTATCAATACCAGTGCCTCAAATACTATTATGTGAAGAGAAAAGGAAAGAACAAGAAGCATACATAAGTGCACATCTCCTTTGGGTAATGATGTTCCAATATTCTTTGGGAATTCCTTACATTGTACCTTCATAAAGATACCTTAGGACCATTACAATGTCTTCACACAAAAGTATCCATTTTCTATGCACCTTGACAAGTTATGAGTCTATGTGGTAATACTGGAAATATAAGTTTTACTGTTGTAGGTTGAGAGAAACATCAATTGATGCGTATAACAATAATTAGGACTTGATTCAATTCTATGCCCATTTAGCAAAATAATGGTGGTACATTTTCTCCTATGACCTTCCTATTCAGAGATTCTTAGCCTGACAATTGTGCCAATCTTGTGGAGCAGGACCTAAACCAAGTAGAAACTGGTTCATTTTCCAATGTCTATACTGCAAGTGTACCAATGAGCATGTCTTGCCAGGTTAGACATTGTTATAGCTGACAGGGTTCATATATAGACAAGACTGTTATTTGTTTTTCCTCTGTGGTTATGTATAGAATACTTTCCAACACTATGAAGGTTAACTAGTACGGAAGAAGCTTCCAGGTCAAAATCAGCTTGATTTCCTCATGTTTTATGACTCTATATGTGCTGTCTTTGGTAGATAAAAATTAACAGAGACCTACAACTTGTCCAGGTGCAGAGAATGAAGGTCTGTGGAATTATCATTCCTAAATGGGATGCATATATCATACCCCCATCTTACAAGACTCAGGAATCATTGCAAAGTGGGTAAAAAGAGTAGAATACAAGAAAAAAAGTGTCTTCTAGACACAAGGGAGTAGCTGTATATATGAACTCATAAAAATTCTAACAGTCAAGCCAGACCGAATCCCACCATGGAAATGGAAGGTGTGCCCACCTCTAGCCTTGGAGGAATAGGTAGATAATAGCAGCTAGGAGAGGAGTCAATATTCTTTACAATTGTGTCCCTTGATAGGTTAATCATGCTACATGGAAGGCAGCACAAACAAGAATATATGAACACCATAAAAATCATATGAAATTCTTAAAGAACTAATAAAAATTAAGGTTGTAAAATATTACACGCAAAGAAGAATTTTAGATTGTAAAAGAAAAATATTAGTGAAATAATCCCAGTTGAAATCAAAGGTAGTGTTTCATATGGGCAAGGGCCTTTGCTCACTACACATAGGTATAGTACAAGAGTTCTATAAGTTAAATTGCTAAATTTAAAAATAGTGACTCTAAGCTGATAGAAAGAAAATGATAAAAAAGAAAAAAAAACATAAAGAGAGCTACCACTGATGAAGAATAATGAAAAATACTGATTCTGAAGCCAGATTTCTCTCTCTCTCTCTCTCTCTCTCTCTCTCTCTCTCTCTCTCTCTCTCTCTCTCTCTCTCTGTGTGTGTGTGTGTGTGTGTGTGTGTGTGTCTCAGAAGTACGTTGATAATAATATGTTCTCATATATATACATTTTATGAAATGAGTCAATGTATGCCAGGCATTTTTAATGATACAGGGCCCATATCAAGCATTATTGAAAATTCAGGTAATATTATTAGGAAAAAGTTAATAGCTACATTTCCCCCCAGAAGTTTCTAAATTCTTCCTTATTGATACACCCAATTAACAAATGACATTTCAGGAAGTAATAAAATTTCCTATGTTCACATAGCTAGTACTAAGGATTATATTCTGAATGATATGTCAATATTACATTTAAAGGAACTTTAGTACATTGATATTTCCCTGAATGATCTAAAATTTAAATAAACTTTATAGGTTTATAGCATGCTTCAATTTAGATAGTGAGTTCTTGAGAAAAGTGACATGTTTTGATTTTGAATTACTTACACTTCAAAACAAACTATTTTTAAGAAATCAAATGATTAATGAATTTTTTCATAAGATTATGCTATTAAAATTTGAAGGAAGCAACTTCTCATCAGACTTTGTGGAAATAACATTTATTGTATACTACTGGAAAGTAAGTTTTTCCTGGTTATTTCTACTTTGAAACATGACAAGAGAATGTTTACTTTACTGAGAGAGAACCCAGTAAATCACAGTACTTTTACTAAGAACAATGATTTAGGAATAACAGGACATAGTTTTAGCTACTTGGGAAGCTGAAGCAGCAGAACTGAAAGCTGAAGACCAGCCTAGGCAACTTAGTGAGACTCTTCCTAAATATAAAAAATGTAGAATTAGACCTAGAGATATAGCTGAGAGGTAGAAAGCAGGCTTTGGAAGGAGCCTGCCAAGAGGAATGCTAGATGGGATAGGTTAGGTTAAAGTAATATAAAGTAAAGTAATCTGTGAGCATGGGCACCCAGTGAACAGGAACAGGAAATCATGGGTATGTGTGTGAGGGTGGTGGTGGTGGCAATCTCTTACTGGTGAGTTGGCTCAGTGGAAAAAGGTACTTGCTGCTAAGATTGATGACCTGTGTTAGATCCTTAGGACCCAGATGGTAGAAGGAGAGAAGTGATTTCTCCAAGTAGTCTCTGGCCCTTTGCAGATACCATGTCACAGCTATCATAAATATCTATGTACATACATTACAAGGCTGAGAAAATAAGAGATCTAGTTAGGAGATCAGTTGTAAAGGATGTGTGCTGGGCTAGTTTTTGTCATATTAAATATGATAATATTTTAAGTATCAAAATTTACTCCTAATTATGATGTCTTAATTCTAGTTTTTCAAAAATGGTGTTTATTTTTTCACTCTTATTATGTTTCACTTCTTACCAATTCTATCTCAAAATTCTTCCATGCCTTCCAACTACTCCATGTCAAATTCATGGCCTCTTTCATTATTATTGTTATACATCTCTATAAACAAACAAATACAACTCGATGATTCTGCTTATATTGCTTATATGTTCCTCCCCTTTTGGGCTGTCTAGTTTGTATTAGATAGTCAATTGGTGCTCCTCTCTGGGGAAGACTAATTTCTCTTCTCTCAGATGTCATTACTTGTATGAAGTGCTTCACCTAGAACTGGGACCCTGTGAGATTTCTCATTTACACCCAACATTGCTTTTATTTGGCTACCTCTTTTTCATGGGGGTTTGTATCTCAGGGTCTAATTGAAATTACTGGATAGCCATGTCTTGATACATTAAACCAGAGATTGTTAACAGAAAAGAGCAAGCTATCTAATGACTTTTCCAGTGTAATTTTATTTGGTAAAAGACTAGCTATAGGAATGGGAGAGATTGTTTTGTCAGCAGTTGCTTTCCTTCAAAGCTTGAGGACTGGAGGTCAGTCCACGGAAACCAGACGAAAGAGGAAAGTGTGGTGAGGTTCTTGCAATTGTAGTACTAAAGAGGGAAAAGATGGCAGATTCCTGGATCTCATTGGCCAGCGTACCTATCCTAATCATAGATCTTTGGGACAGTGAAAGTTCCTGTGTCCTCAAATAAGGTAAATTGCTTCTGAGGAATTTTGTATAAATTGATCTCTTCCTAGCACACACATGTGGACACACACGTATGTATACATGTTAACAAATTAATATGTACTTATATGTACACAGAGACATGTTTCTAGAAGGGTATGCACTAAAAGGTTAGTGGTGGGATAAGCTGTATAATTTTATTACCTTCATTTACTCATGTTATGTTTTATACAATTTATAAGTTTCATTTTTATATTGATGAATTGTCATTTTTAAATTGATGTACCAGGTATAATTCACATGGCAATTTTGTACCTAAATATGCAATTTATTATTTTTTATTGGATATTTTAATTTACATTATAAATGTTATTCCCTTTTACGGTTTCCCCTGCATAAACCACTAACCCATCCCCCAACACCTTCTTCTATGAGGGTGTTCCCCCTCCCTAACAGCAGACCCTTTCCTGCATACCAGTCATGATATTCCCCTACACTGGGGAAGTCCAGCCATGGCAAAACCAAGGGTTTCACCTCCCATTGGTGCCCAACACAGCCATCCTCTGCTTACATATGCAGCTGGAGGCATGGGTCTGTCCATGTGTACTCTTTGGGTACTGTTGTAGTCCCTGGGAGCTCTGGTTCATTGGTATTGTTGTAATTATGGGGTTGCAAGTCCCTTCAGCTACTTCAAATCTTTTCTATATCTCCTCCAATGGTGACCCTCTTCTCAGTTCAGTGGTTTGCTGCTAGCATTAAGTTCTGTATTTGTCATGCTCTGGTAGAGCATCTCAGGAGACAGGCTCATGTCAGCATGCACTTCTTGGCATAATCAATACTATCTAGGTTTGGTGGCTGTATTTATATGGGCTGGATCCCCAGGTGGGGCAGGATCTGAATGGCCATTACTTTAGGTTTTGCTCCATATTTGCTCTACATATATCCTCCTATGAATATTTTTGTTCCCCCTTTTAAGAAGGATTGAAGCATCAATACTTTCGTTGTCCTTATTGAACTTCATGTAGTATGTGGATTGTATTGAGGCAATTCCAGCTTTTGGGCTAATATCCACTTATCAGTGAGTGCATATAATGTGTGTTATTTTGTGATTGGGTTACCTCACTCAGGATGATATTTTCTAGTTGCCCATTATATTTCATGAAGTCATTCTTTTTAATAGCTGAGTAGTTCTCCATTGTGTAGATGCACCATATTTCCTACATCAGTTGAAGGGCATCTGCATTTTTCCAGCTTCTGGCTATTATAAATAATGCAGCTATGAACATAGTGGAGCATGTGTCCTGTTTATATGTTGGAGCATCTTTTGGGTATATGCCCAGGTGTGTATAGCTGGGTCCTCAGGTAGTACTATGTCCAATTTTCTGAAGAACCTCCAGACTGATTTCCAGAGTGGTTGTACCAGCTTGAAATCCCCAAAACAATTAATTCCTCTATCTCCACATCCTCTCCAGCATCTCTTCTCAACTGAGTTTTTGATCTTAGCCCTTCTGACTGGGATGAGGTCGAATCTCAGGATTGTTTTGATTTGCATTTCCCTGATGACGAAGGATGTTGAACATTTCTTTAGCTACTTCTCAGCCATTTGATATTTCTCAGCTGAGAATTCCTTGTTTAATTCTGTGCCCCATTTTTAATAGTTATTTGACTCTCTGGAGTCTAACTTCTTGAGTTATTTGTATATATTGGATATTTCTCCTCTATTAGATGTAGGATTGGTAAAGATCTTTTCCCAATCTATTAGTTGCCACTTTGTCCTAATGACAGTGTCCTTTGCCTTACAGAAGCTTTGCAATGGTATGAGGTCTCATGTGTCAATATTTGATCTTAGAGCATTAGCCATTGGTGTTCTTTCTGTTCAGGAAAATTTCCCCAGTGCTCACGTTTTTGAGGCTCTTGCCCAATTTTTTTTCTATTAGTTTGAGTGTATCTGGTTTTATGTGGAGGTTCTTGATCCACATGGAATTGAGCTGTGAACAGGGTGATAAGAATGGATCAATATGTATTCTTCTATATGCTGACCTCCAGTTGAACAAGCACCATTTGTTGAATATGCTATATTTTTCCACTGGATAGTTTTAGCTCCTTTGTCCAAGATCAAGTGACCATAAGTGTGGGTTTTTTTCTGGGTCTTCAATTCTTCTACATTGATCTACCTGCCTATATCTGTCCTGACACCATGCAGTTTTTATCACTATTGCATAATAATACTGCTTGAGGTCAGGGATGGTGATTCGGCCAGAAGTTGTTTTATTGTTGAGGATACTTTTTGATAGCATGGTTTTTTGTTTTATTCTAGATGAATTTGCAAATTGCAGTTTTCAACTCTATGAAGAATTGAGTTGGAATTTTGATGGGGATTGCATTGAATCTGTAGTTTGCTTTTGGCAAAGTGGTTATTTTTACTATATTAATCCTGCCAATCCACGGGTGTGGGAGGTCTTTTCTTTCATCTTATGAGATCTTATTTAATTTCTTTCTTCAGAAATTTCAAGTTCTTTTCATACATATTTTTCACTTGCTTATTTAAAGTCACACCAAGGTATTTTACATTATTTGGGAAAATTGTGAAGGGTGTCATTTCTCTAATTTCTTTCTCAGCCTGTTTATCCTTTGAGTATTGGAAGGCTACTGATTTGTTCGAGTTAGTTTTATACCAAGACATATTGCCGAAGTGGTTTATAAGGCTTATTAGTTCTCTGGTGGAACTTTTGAGGGCACTTAAGTATACTATTATATCGCAAATAGTGATATTTTGACTTCTTCCTTTCCAATTTGTATCCCTTTGAGCTACATTCATTGTCTGATTGCTCTGGCTGGGACTTGGAGTACTATATTGAGTAAGTAGGGAGAGAGTGGGCAGCCTTGTCTAGTCCCTGATTTTAGTGGGATTGCTTCAAGTTTCTCTACATTTAGTTTGATGTTAGCTACAGATTGGACGTATATTGCTTTTTAAAAATTTTTTATTAGATATATTTCTTTTTTCATCTTTAATAAATTGGGTATTTCTTATTTACATTTCAAATGTTATTCCCTTTCCCGGTTTCCGGGCAAACATTCCCCTAATCCCTCCCCCTCCCCTTCCTTATGGGTGTTCCCCTCCCTACACTCCCCCCATTTCCGCCTTCCCCCCAACAATCACGTTCACTGGGGATTCAGTCTTAGCTGGACCAAGGGCTTCCCCTTCCACTGGTGATCTTACTAGGATATTCATTGCTACCTATGAGGTTGGAGCACAGGGTCAGTCCAAGTATAGTCTTTGTGTAGTGGCTTAGTCCCTGGAAGCTCTGGTTGGTTGGCATTGTTGTTCATATGGGGTCTCAAGCCCCTTCAGCTCTTTCAGTCCTTTCTCTGATTCCTTCAACAGGGGTCCCGTTCTCAGTTCAGTGGTTTGCTGCTGGCATTTGCCTATGTATTTGCCATATACTGGCTGTGTCTCTCAGGAGAGATCTTTACTTACATTTTAAATGGAATTCCCTTTCCCAGTTTCTTGTCCATTAGCACGGATTCCCACCCCCTAAATCATACGGGGGTTCCCACCATCTATGTCCCTTACCACCACCCCCTCCTGACATTCCCCTGCACTGGAGGCCCAACCTTGGCAGGACCAAGGTCTTCTCCTTCTACTGGTGCCCCAACAAGGCTATTCTCTGCAACATATGCAGTTGGAGCCCTGGATCAGTCCATGTATAGACTTTCAGTAGTGGTTCAGTCCCTGGAAGTTCTGGTTGCTTATCATTGTTGTTCTTATGGGGTGGCAAGCTCCTTTACCTCTTTCAATCCTTCCTCTAATTCCCCTAAACAGGGTCCTATTCTCATGACCTCTGTATTGGATATGCTCTGGATGTGTCTCTCAGGAGAGATCCAGTGCCTTTCAGCCTGCATATTTTTATATATATATATATATATATATATATATATATATATATATATATATATATATATATATATATATATATATATATATATATATATATATATATATATATATGTGCCATATGTGGGGAAGGCCCTGAAAGGCTGTTAATTCAGTCACTGCTCTAAACTTTTCTTTCATATCTCCTCAAATGGATTTTTTCCCTTTCAAAAGGAGTGGGAACATCCGCATTTTGGTGAGCTTTGTTCTTGAGCTTCCTGTGGTCTGTGGAATGCATCTTGGGTAATTTGAACTTTTAGGCTAATATCCACTTATCAATGAGTGCATACCTAGTGTATTTTCTGTGATTGGGTTACCTCACTCAGGATGATATTGTCTAGTTCATTCCATTTGCCTATGAATTTCATGAAGTCATTGTTTTTGATAGCTGAGTAGTACTCCATTGTGTAGATGTCTGTAGCAGCAGGGAGAGTGAATGCAGGCATATACTCTAGAAGTTATTAAGGTTATTGAAAAATCTGTGGCTCTGGGTAGAGAGCTTAACAGATGGATATTTTTTGGGCTAAAGTCTTGAGTTTTAAGTTGCTTGTTGGTTTTACAATTGATAGGTGTTTAAGTTTGATTTAAGGAGAGTAAAGAGATTACCCAAATCACATGGTGATTTTCATCTATAGTTCGGAACTTAGGGAAAAATTGGTCACTAACTCCAAGTACAGAGTTGTGATAAATGTCTGAAACACCAGGGAGAGTGAATGCAGACATATATTATAGAAGTTATTAAGGTTAAATAAAAAGTTGTGGCTCTGGGTAGAGAGCTTAACAGATTGAGATATTTTCAGCTAACGTCCTGGTTTGATATGCTGCTTATTGTTATTGGAAATGATAGAAAGTATTTGGTTTGTTTTATGAATTACCCTGCTAAAGGCCATATGTTTCGTTGATGCTGGCTAGCGAGGGTTTGTGGTTATTTTTGATATTTACCACAATAGGAAGCTCGGATTCTCTTAACGTGGGCTCCACGGGAATTTTGGGTTAATTTCCTGATATCACAGAGTACAAAAGCCTATTAGGCTCATTGTTTAGCTTACTTCCTTCTTAAAAAATTGTTTAGTCTTCATGATGGGTGTGATTTTGAGTTTTATGGTTATATTATTACTCTGGGAGAGAGTGTAAGATACAAGCTTTTCTGGTTTCAGACTAAGGAACACAGTATTTTGGGAGAAAGATTTTGTCTTTGTGTTTTTAAAAAGTATAATTAGGCTCTGGAAACCTCACAGAGTCATACTGATCAAATTTGATAGAGGTAGACCGCCTGAAAAATTTATTCAGGAGAATCAAACAAAAAGATATCTTGATTCTAAGCTTTTGTCTTGAGTGTGCCTACTTGGAATCCTGGTCTCAAGGACTTTTAGCTGGGTCCAGTCAAGACACATTGGCTACAGCATTTGCTTCATTCTTCCTACCCCCAACCCCCAAGGATATCTCAATGCCCATGTACAGCTTAAAGAAGTTATAGAAGAGTTGTCGTCCCAATTCCCTGGACTTTGGGGGGCTAAAAGTGGTTATTCTAAAGTTGTCATTATGAGGAATTTAGAAATGGTTATAATTTAACAGGGAGGAATTAGCTAGATTGAGTTATACAGTCATAATCTCATTTGTTAACTAAGCTAAAATCATATCTTTGCTTTGATATAGAATTTATTTGTTAAAAGAATTTAAAAGTAGAAGGTTTAGAGCCAGTCCTTTTATTGATGTCATTACAAACTTCTGAGTAGATTACACATGTGAGTTAAGGAACAAATAGCAAACATATTGTGAGAGTACTTTCAAGATATTATTAAGATATAAAGACAATAGACCAGATTGTCTTATATAGGTAGATGGTTTTCAAAAACATCAGAAATCCACAAAATTTGAGATTTAAAGTTATTTATCTTTTGTTGAGGCATTTCTGCTCCTAACAGTTCCCCTTTGGCAGATTTAACAAAGAATTTGAACATCTCTACCTCCAGGTGAGGCAATACTTTGTGGCTAGGCAACTACTGGACAAAACTGCCTGTTTCATCTGCAGACTAATAATGTCCAGAAAAGGACGAATTATGCAGAATAGTTGACTGATAAACCCTGTCAAGACAGGGTGATCAGCCCTTCAAAATCTGCATTTCAAGAGTCTGTCAGTTGATTTTGGACCAGAAGGCTGAAGACTTGGGCTCACATGTTGCTAACAGGAGACTACGCTAATGGATATTTGTCTCTACAACCTCTCAGTTCTAGAAGCCATGTTAGGCTTCCTATGTGCATAGATATTTGGTCATTCTCACATTTCTGACGGGGTGGAAGATTGATTATAGTCTCATAGCTTATCAGGCTGTATAACTCTGAAAATACATATTTTATTGGATATACATCAGATAATATACAAGCTAGCCAAGATATAATATAGATTTTAAGCCTTTCTTAAACTGGAATGGATAACTAAATGTTCTGTTTAACTGAAATAGTGATGGACTGGGTGTTGAGAATATCATATGCTTTATAAATTGTTCAATGGTAATAATTGTACTCAATTTATATATAAGTGAAAAGGCTTTTTAACTGGACTAGATGGGGGAAATGTTGTAGTTTTCCCTGAAGTTATCTGTATTTTGATGCTAATTCCACTGCCCCAAGGACAGCTGCTTAGTCACATACTCAGGAATCAGGTGACTTCACCAGAACCTCCCCATTGAATTTGTAAAGTACAGGTGAGGGGCAGGTACAGGATAGAAGGAGGCCTGTCATTGGAAGAGAAGCAAGGATGGGTGGGAGAGAAGTTTGAAGGAAGAGGAGTAGACTAGAACAGAAAGAGGGGAGACAAAAGAGAGGAGAGGGTGAGAAGCCATGGCAGGTGATGTTAAGATTCTGCTCTGGGTATTTACAGGGTGTTATTAATGTTCCTAAGGGATGGATGGTTCCAGGCTTTGTATGTTTAAGTGGGTAATTATATCTTACCATTTAGGTCAAAAAAAAAAAAAAACCAAAACAAAACAAAAAAAGAAGTAGATTTTCTTCTAGAATGGCAACTCCAGCTTGTTTCTTTAGACCATTTGCTTGGAAAGTTGTTTTCTAGACATTTACTGTGAGTTAGTATCTGTGTTTGTCTCTGAGGTGTGTTTCCTGCATGCAGCAAAATGCTGGGTCCTCTTTACATATCCAGTCTGTTAGTCTATGTCTTTTTGTTGGGAAATTGAGTCCATTAATGTTGAGAGATATTAAGGTATAATGATTGTTTCTTCCTGTTGTTTTTATGTTTAGAGGTGCAATTATGTTTGTGTGTCTCTCTTCCTTTGGTGTCATTGCAAGGAGATTACTTTCTTGCTTTTTCTACAGGGTAGTTTCCCTCCTTGTGTTGGAGTTTTCCATTTATTATTCTTTCTAGGGCTGGGTTTGTAGAAAGATATTATGTAAATTTGGTTTTCTCATGGAATATCTTTGTTTCTCCATCTCTGTTAATTGAGAGTTTTGCTGGATATAGTAGCCTGGGTGGGCATTTGTGTTCTTTTAGGTCCTGTATGACATCTGTCCAAGATCTTCTGGCTTTCATAGTCTCTGGTGAGATGTCTGGTGTAATTCTGATAAGTCTGCCTTTATATGTCACTTGACCTTTTCTTCTTACTGCTTTTAATATTATTTCTTTATTTTGTGCATTTGGTGTTTTGACTAATATGTGACAGGAGGAATTTCTTTTCTGGTCCAATTTAGTTGGAGTTCTGTAGGCTTCTTCTATGTTTATGGGCATCTCTTTCTTTAGGTTAGGGAAGTTTTTTTTCTATAATTTTGTTGATGATATTTACTGGCCTTTTAAGTTGGGAGTCTTTACTCTCTTCTATATCTATTATCCTTAGGTTTCAACTTCTCATTGTGTCCTGGATTTCCTGGATGTTTTGAGTAGGAGTTTTTTGTCTTTTACATTTTCTTTAACAGTTTTGTCAATGTTTTCTATGGTATCTTCTGTCCCTGAGATTCTCTCTTTTATCTTTTGTATTTTGTTGGTGATGCTTGCATCTTTGTCTCCTGATCTCTTCACTAGGTTTTCTATGTCCTGAGTTGTCTCCCCTTGTGCTTTATTTATTGTTTCTATTTCCATCTTTAAATCCTAGATGGTTTTGTTCAATTCCTTCACCTTTTGGTTGTATGTTTATGTAATTCTTTAATGGATTTTTGTGTTTCCTCTTTAAGGGCTTCTACTTGTTTATTTGTGTTGTTCTGTATTTCTTTAAGGGAATTATTTATGTCCTTTTAAAAGTCCTCCATCATCATCAAAAATGTGATTTTAAATCTAAATCTTTCTTTTCCAGTGTGTTGGATATCTAGTATTTGCTTTGGTGGGAGAACTGGGCTCTGATGATCTCAAGTAGTCTTGGTTTCTTCTGCTTATTTCTTGTTCTTGCCTCTCACCATCAGTTTTTCTCTGGTGTTTGCTTTTCTTGCTGTTTCTAACAATGGCTTGACCCTCCTGTAGGCCTGTGTGTCAACACTCCTGTAGACAAGTTTTGCTGTTTTTTTTTCAGCTGTTTCTGTGAACTGTGTGCTCTGCTCTCAGGTGTGTAGGCACTCTGGCTCTTACAATCATTCATCCCCATCTTTGTAGTGTTCCCAGAGCTCTGGCTAATGTTTGGTTGTGGGTCTTTGCATCTGATCTCATCCTGCTAGAGAAAGAGGACTCTATCATTGTGATTGGCCTAGGCACCCATCTGTGAGAATATTATTAGGAATCATTTCACTGGGATTTTGTTGACTTTTAAAATTTTTTCACCAGGCATGGTCGATTCTACTCTTTTATTTTTTAAGAGTCGTTTGTGATAGAACGGTTAACATGGGGATGGAGAGATGGCTCAGGGGTTAAGAGTACTGGTTGCTCATCCAGAAGTCCTGAGCTTATTTCCCTGCACCTACATAGCAGTTCATAACTCTATGTAACTCAAGTTCCAGGGGATCTAACACTATCATACAGACATATTTGCAGGGAAAACACTAATACATATAAAATTAAAAACAAATACATTATTTTCAAAAGACCACTTAACATATGATTTATTTTTTAATGTTAAAGGAACTTCTGTCACAGAGTTGTAGGGATAATCTCCTGTGTACTGTGTAGAAGCATCACCTGTTAATAAAAATCTAATGGCCAAAAAAACTGACCCAGAATGAGATGGTAATACTCCCAGTTGGGAAAGAGTAAGGCAGAGGAGGATTTTGATGACCAGAACATGGAGGAAACAGACTTAAGAAGCTGAGGAGAGAAAACCAGTCACAAAGCTGAATTCAGATCAGAATAAACTGGATATTAGGTTGAGTTAGTTAGGAAAACAGCCTAGGTTATAGACTAGGCATTTTATTAATTATAGTAAGCCTCTGAGTTGTTATTCAAGAAATGGGGTGTGGGTGAAAATCCCCATGTTTATAAATTGCACCTAACATATGGGTGCTTAGAATCCAGGCTTAGAGCCTGAGAAGCCACAGGGAAAGACAGTTTAGCATATTACCCTGGCAGCAGACAGGCTGCTCTGTGAGTGGAGCAGCTAAAGTCCAGCTGGCCCCAAGAGCCATTAAACTTTTAAGGCAGGCAATGCAGGCCTCTTTTGCCCCTCACCTCCTACAATGCAGCATGTCCTGCTGTTAAGGAGAGCAGAAACCTATGAGCAATGTAGTATAGTGAACTAGAACCTCAGTTCATGGCTCCAGAAACAAGCACTTCCCAACTGAGACCCATGGGAAAAATAGAAGCTCAGTCCAGGCCCACTGCATCTCCAGCCCAGTGCCAGTGAGTGGCACCAGCCCAGCAGAACTTGGCAGGACACATGGATGCCTAAAGCTCCAGAGAATGGAAGGGTTGGAGAGATTTGGCCATGGACAGCCAAATGCCAAAACAGTGAAACAGCCTATTAGACTGTGCTGAGGGGGCTTAGCCAGCTGCCAAAGCCAGATGCTAGATAAACTGAAAAAGATACACCCAAGACAATATACAGAAGAAATCTAAACCCAGACAGAAGCCTCTGACCAGGTAAGTGTCTTTGAAATCATGCTAAATGCTAAATGATGAAATTCAATACAGAAAGTCAAAGAGAGAATGTGTCTGATGGAAGGAAAGCTATTTAAAAATGGAAAGAAACACAATAGCAATACATCTGGATCCCACATGATTTGTTTCATTTAGCAGCACACAAAAATCATTTCTTTTAGTAATGATTACAATTTTATAAATCCTTTTAAAGAGAGATCAGAAGAAGGCAGACTTAGGTAAGGAAGGGACTGAAAAAAATCCTTTCTAAGTTACAAACAAAAGAACAAAATTTAGACAATCATTTGAATCATGAAGTATTTTTAGGTGAGTCCAATCTAATGCCTAAATAAACACTACCAATAAACAAGACTCTTCAAAGGCAGTGTTAATCTGTTTTAAAACTTAAAATGATTTACCAAATGTTGCTAAGGGTCTTAGGTCGAGATGAGAGAAATCTATAGCCTTATCAAGAATTCACCCATAAGGAAGGGGAGGGGGGAGGGGGATGTTTGCCTGGAAACCGGGAAAGGGAATAACACTCGAAATGTATATAAGAAATACTCAAGTTAATTAAAAAAAAAAAAGAATTCAGCTGGCAACCTTTAGAGACATGTCACAGCCTCCTGGGTTCCCTGCAGTGTTTCACCCCCTTGTCAGACCCTTCTGGGTCCCTTGCAGGGTTTGACTCCTGCTGAGCCCCGCTGATGCTTGAGGAAGTCTTTGTCCTTAAAACAGGAACAGCCTGGCCAGGTAGTGACACACCTGGGTGATGGTCAATTCATTCCTGCCTTTTGTCCTCCCAGACTTTTGTTTTTGAGATTTAGGCTGATCTTCCTGGATTTCTCCCCAGTAAATTTGGGGCACATATTCGGTCTTTTGTTACCAAAGCCTTAAGCTAAGGAATCCCACTGTGCTTCCCAGAATTTTCCACCTGGTCAACTTGGGATATATATTCGATAAATAAAGCTGCATAATGGACATTCTTTCTTAACTGGAATAACTTGCACGTGTATGTTATTTAATCCCGAAGGTTTACACCCGGTTCTAGGTGCCGTGTTGGTGTGGGCATCAACAAATGGAGGTCCCACTGCAATTGGGAAAGAGGTCTCCTGACAGGATGTCCCAGGAAGCCGGCCGGCGAAGAAGCAGGGATGTACTGGGGTAAGATAGGCTAGAAAAGGCATCAGTTATTTGGGCTAGTGTGAGTAAAACTTGTAATAAAAAAGAGACAAAATAATGGTAAAGTGTTTTTACATATGCGTTCTTGTAGAGTTATGTTTTAGTCTTTGTACCCTGACTAGAGATAGTTTACACCCTAGACATGAGAGAGAATGGGTTTGGGAAAAACAGTCCTCCCGGACACTCCACGGATGCTTTGGAGATAGAGAAACAAAATGAGGTTAAGCTTTTTTTCTGAGCTCTCTTAAGGACAGAAGGAAGGCAAGAGACGTCCTACCTCTCTGCTGGCTACTATTGGAGAAATGATATCTGGTTCCCTTTGGTGGGACACCATTTAGTTTTTTCCCTCTATGTCTATTGTCTGTCCTTAGTGCACCAAGCTGTCCATGTCTGTCAGTTTATGTCTGTGTTTTTTGTTTCTTGTTGTTTAAATGTTTTATGTTTCCTGTTCAAAAAAAAATGGTAAAAACTTGATCTGCCAGTCGTTCACACCTTGATTTGGATTAAACTCATTTCAATAAAGGAACAAATAAACAAAAAACAGTTTCAATCGGCCTTTAGAGCCCTGTACCTGTAGCTAGGAACCTAGGTCACAGGAGAGTATCTTAAAGGTGCCAGCAGCTCCTCAGCTTCTATAGTAAGGGAGCTGATGGCTATTTCTCTTAGAAAAATACCTGACTGTTTTTTGGACTTAGCAGGTGACAAGGTGCTTCTCTTAAAATTACACCTAGAAAACGTAAAAATGGTGATTAGTCTAAATATTAAAGATATGTGTAGCCGCTTCATTTTTGTTTCTAATTGGTTTTAAATATATAAAATGTATACGTGTCTTGGTTATAGACTACTGGTTTTTAAGTTATTGGATATGGTTAAAAAACTGTAACATTTGTAACAGAAAGTTGTCTTAACACTGGTAATTTGGAAGCAGTCATTCTAGACAACAAGTGGCATGATCCAACCCAGGGAAACAGGCCTAAATTGGGATAATATTTTTATGGATTTCTTATCCTAGAAAGTAGGCTTCTAAAAGAATTTAGGGCAATATCTCTTTGTTGAGATATTGGAGACCGTACCATTGTGCATTCATACGTAGGAATTGGCAGTCAAACTTTTTAGCATGAAGGATAGACTCGGTGTTTTGGAGAGACTGGATTTTGGAGACTAGATTGTTTGTTGGAGGTCGAGTTTTGCTTTCCAAAGTTGTGGTTGTGCTCTGGTGTTACAAGAAGAACTTAAAGATTGGGGTTAAGGATTGCCAGCGTTACATTGGCTAACTCATATTTATTTGTAATTAAGAAAAAATCAAACAGATAGAGATTGTTTTGGAACTTGTGAAAGCGTTACAGCCTGTTTGCTTACTCCAACTGCCATTTCAGGATAGATTTAGAGGATTGTTTTTATGCTGTTTCTTTACATCCTGGTGATTGGGAAAGGTTTTCATTTTGCGAGGTTGCTTATAATTTAGAGAAGTCATGAAGTGTTATCTTTGAAAAGTTTTACAAAAGAACAGCTAATAGTCCTACATTATGTAATTTTGTTGCTGCTTCAATTTAAGAAGTTAGCAGTTTGAATCTTTCAGTGTATATGGAAATTTTTACTACAAACCTTTACTCTCACAATGAGCTTTAATATTTGGGGAGTAGCTGTTGCTCCAGAAAAGATTCAATATTCCTTTTTAATATTTGAAACTAATTTTAAGCTTCTAAGGATATGTTAATTGGCTAAGTACCTCACCTTACCCAAGGACTTAAGCCTTTGTTTGATATCCTCATTGGAGATAAAGCTTTTGTTGTGTTAGTTCAGAATTGTAGACTAGAGTCCTGGAAGTATTTTAAAAAGAAACCTGGTGAAACATACCTTATTCCAAACAGCAATTAAATTGGTTATTACAAAATACTGATATTTGGCCTATTACATATACAAATTTTTCAGGCAATATTGATAATTTTACTCTATGCATGCTTTTGTATTTCCTGTAAATTTGTGCATGCAGCCTATAGAAAATGTGCTTATTGTATTTTTAAATGTTGAAAAATCAAGCTTTCAATTAATATACTGATAGCCAATGTGTGGCTTGTGGTTTGCAATTGATTAAAAAATTTTCCTTTTTTTAGATACTGCTAACCCTCATATTTTATAATTACTTATGCTTTATCAGAGGCAAGTTTTCTACATGAAATCAGTGAGCGATGATTTCAATGTGAATGTCTGACAACTCACTCTCCTTTCAGTGCTCTGGTTCAGACAACTAAACAAAACCATGGACTCATACCTAGCTCTTTGGAAATGGTAATGGAGTTGACAGCACACCCTCACTAAAAGAGGGAGACTCCATCTGCTTAATCTCAACTCCCAGCCTTGCCCTGCCATCTCAGGGATTTCTAAGTAAGGCTAAATCTAGACAGTATTTGCAGGATTTGACATTTCTAATTAATGCTTAATGTTTGGCATATAAAGCTCATGAAGGGCTGGAGAGATGGCTCAGTAGTCAAGAGAGCACTAACTCTTCTTCCAGAAAATGTGCTATTCCTTTATAGGCCATTTAAGAACTCAAACTGGATTGTCTGGTCCCCCTAGCAAGGGCAAGGCAACAATAAATTTATTAGTAGGCAGATTATAGGCCTTACATAGGAACAATTAGTCAATCTCATTCTTTATATCACCAGAATAATGCTGAAGACAATAATTTGGTATGCAAGTCAAATTATAAATACAAGTCCTCAGTGTCCTCAATTTCTTCCTTTATCACATAATAAGTGTTAATCCTCGAGGTCTTATACCTTTTAAAACAGGTGTTATAAAACTTTAAAACAGTACAATGAATAAAAAAGGGGGAGTTATATTCCCATATGCTATACAATTATTTAAATAATGCTCTTTTTATTTTCAATTTTAAAATTTGGATGCCAGGGAACTGTCTGAGTGTTTATGTCACCCTACGACTAGGCATACTTCTGCCTAGGTGAAATGGAAGGATCCACATGTTGGCATGATCCTCTTTATGTATTTTATATGGGGAAGAGGGCATGTTTGTGTTTTCCTACAGGATGTTGCAGGAGTGTGCCAGCTGCCAGAGTGGCTGGTGAGACATGCTGATGCTGGGAGCATGAAGATTGAACTCTCATGGTTCGGGTTCCTGGAGTCATTCCTGTGCCCTTGGATGAAGATGAAGGATTTCCCCCTCACCTTGTGCCATTGGGAAGATTTTGGCATTGCTGCAATCATTGTTACTGCCACTGTGTGTCCACAGTCTGCGCTCCAACCCTTTGTGCACTGCTACATTCCGGGGGAGAAGACCGTTACCCCTGCTCCTCCTCATTCCCCTTGCGGCTGTCGCTGCTGTGACTGGTGTTGCCATTTTGCAGTCTGTGGCTTCACAGAAATGCCATCTACCTGAAGCTGCTGAGGACCAGGGAACTTTTCCCTGGTTGTGCAGATCTTAGGCATAGTTCCATTGCCTGCTGGTTGTTTGGGAGAAGGTTGGCTGATCCTGAACTGTCATGGGAAAGACTTTGCCATCTTCACTGCCAGTGTAGCAGCCATTGCTGCTGCAGCCATTCTGTCTGCAGTGTCTGGAATTGCCCTCCCCCAATCTATTGTTAGGCAAGCACAGTGGGTAAACATTCTGGAGTAGTTGCTGACAATTGGGAATTCTAAATTTTAATAGAGGAACAGCTTGAAAATGACCCTTGATGTTATGGCCTTCCATGTTTTGGCCCTAGGGCGCAGCACTAGTCAGCTTTGTGTTTCTCTTCACATGCGCAAACAGCACTCCCAGTCCAGTGCAGCAACTAAGCAGGTGTTGTTCTCCTTGGTAGGAGACAAACCCTCTGCCCAAATTGGAATCAGCCTTCACGAGAAGCAGTTAGCCAAGGATGGGTAAATCTTTGGGAACCAAGCCTTGCCTAAGACAGGAGATTCTGAGACTGACAGAATTTTCCAGAGACAGGAAAGAAATTTGATATCCCAAAGTGACCTAAGACAGATGCTCCTTAAAAATTAATATAGGGAGGCTTGCTTAATAAAAAAATAAAATAAGGGGACTTGTCACAGCCTCCTGGGTCCCCTGCAGTGTTTCACCCCCTTGTCAGACCCTTTTGAGTGCCTTGCAGGGTATGACTCCTGCTGAGCCCGCTGATGCATGAAGAAGCCTTTTGCTCCTAACACAGAAACAGCCCAGCCAGGTAGTGACACACCTGGGCTATGGTCAATTCATTCCTGCCTTTTGTCTTCCGAGTCTTTTGTTTTTGCGATTTAGGCTGGTCTTCCTGGATTTCTCCCCAGTAAATTTGGGGCACATATTTGGTCTTTTGTTACCAAAGCCTTAAGCCGGGGTTTCCCACTGTGCTTCCCAGAATTTTCCACCTGGTCAACTTGGGATATATATTCGGTAAATAAAGCTACAGAATGGACAATCTTTCTTAACACGAATAACACATGTGTGTATGTTTTTTAATCCCGCAGGCTTATGCATGGCTCTCAGTGCCGTGTCGGTGTGGACATCAACAGAGACACAAGTTTTCAGAAGAGTTAAGAAAGCAAACATTACCTATGACTTACAATTACCATATATAAAACAGATACTTAATAATTGGTCCACATAAACTTTTTATAATTCCAGAATATTACAGAAATTTGATGACATTCAACTTAAAGCCAGGCAATTAATTACAATGGCTAACATCGTAGAAAGATAAGGTTTCAACCATGGAGCAAAAATATAGGACTAAAGGCATGGATATTGTCAAGGATCAATTAATGGGTTAAGGTCCACATTCTAAGTTAAGAGTACAGATTATCCTTGATGATAACATCCTAGAACAATACTGTACAATATCCTTAAATGCTTAAGACAACAAGGATGAGATGAGTCATTTAAAAATATAACCATGATTCAAATGAATCTTTCAATGACATTTTTACAAAGATTGGATATAGCCCTAAATATCAGATGCAAGTGCTACAGATATTTTAATGGAAGCTTTAGGTTTGAAAATTCCAATGCAGAATGCAAAAAGGCTATGAGATCTTTAAGGTCCAAGTTTGTACACTTTTGTGAAAGGATCAAAACTATTATGGCTACAGATTTTGATGCTTACTATTCAGTTGTGGTCAGACCAACAATTCCAGAAAATATGAAAACACAAAATGCTCATTGCTTTAGGTATGAATGATCATGTCATCCCTAAGAGCTGTAGACAAACATTTTTAAGGATAAATTCTTCTGTAATAATAATCCATGGAGAAACATAAGGCTCATGAGTGTAAGCCATCCAAAGTTATTTGAGGCATTTGCTTAATGTCAAAAAAGTGACAAAGGGACTTTATTCACAGCCAAAACAAAAAAAAATTGAGACATTTACTTCCTGTCCACCCAGGAAGAATATTGTTTTAGATGTATTTATTTTATTTATATGACTATACTATAGCTGTCTTCCAATATACCAAAAGGCAACAAGTTCTGGAAATGGAACTCAGGACCCCTGGAAAAGAAAATAGTGCTCTTACCTTTTGAGCTATCCCTCAAGACCAACAGAAGACTATATTTAAAAATAACTAGGAAAAAATAAGTTCTGATAGGACAAACAGAATTGTTTAAAACTTAAATAAACTATTTAATAGAGATAGAGCAATTCCTGTGTCTAGAACAAGAGATTTTAAGATACCAAGAAGCAGATATTTTGATAAACTACTATAAATAATAAGAAACCAAAGTTAAAATTACAGTTACATAGAGTTGAGATTGAACCAATATGGATACAGGAGCAGAGGTAAATATAATATCACAAGATTCCTGGAATACAGCTAGGCCACTTCAAAGGGTAACTACATAGCTTCTAGGAACTGGGACACTGTTTCAGGTAAACAAAATCTAAAATGGATTAAATGTTTAAAACCAGAATGTCAAATAGAAAAATTAAGGTCATAAGTGGGTAATATAGTCATAAATCTATGGGTAACAAGTCTACTACAACAGTGGAAAGCACTGATTAGAATTATTCATGCTTTAAAGACAGATTACAAAGAGGAAAATTTGCTAATAACAAAACAAAAATGTGTTCAAAGGCAGTTATAGACTGTCCAAGCTGTCTATATACAGAAGAGGCTGGTCCTTCAATTTTATATGGGAGAGATGGTAATCTTAGATCACAAGCTGCCCTGCCACAAAAGTAGCAAACTGACAAACCCATTTGGATAGAACAATAGCCTATGATAAAAGAAAAATTGCAAGCTTTAGCACAACTAGAACAAGAATAGCTGTAGGTTCAACATATAGAAGAGTCTACCATCCTTTGAGATTCTTATATATTTGTCATTAAAATGAAATCTGGAAAATGGAGGATGCTAAGTTGATTCTGAAAGGAAAAATGAGAGTTCATTAATTAACAGAAATAGATAAAGCAGAATTTGTGAAACCTTTTACTAAAGCTGAAACAGTCTCATTGTGGGACAAAGAGGAAGAGTGGCTAAGATCTTTAAGTAATATTTGGGAGAAATTACCAATAAATACCCCTAAGGGAAATGACTTTAGTTTATATAAAGAACTAATTGTATTCTCCCTCACATTGTAATGTTGACACCAATTTCTGGGGACCCTACATTCTAGAGTGATGGAAATAAAGCAAGAAAGGCAGGTTGTAAATCCAAAAAAAGTAATTACATTTGTCTCAAAGCCGTTATTATTCAGTGAAAACAATCAAACAAACAAAAACAGAATTGTATGCCATTCTAATGGTATTATACTGTTTTCCTGAATCTCTTAATATAGTTACTGAATCCCAATATGCAGAAAGACTTGCTTTTCATATAACAACTGCTGAACTTATTCAGGATGATTCAGCATAAACTTCACCATTTATTCTACTTAAGTAATCAGAAATAGAAATTGTCCATTGTATATAACACATATTAAATCCCATGTCGATATACTAGGCCCTCTGACACATTTAATGATGAAATTGCTCAGCTATCAGTGGGAAATATGCTCAAAGCTTCAGAATTTCATAAAAGACACTATGTTCACAACCAATGTTTAAGAAAAGATTTTTGTATCACTTAACAGCAAGCCAAATAAATTATAAGCATATGTCATAACTCTTCTGTGTATAAACAAACTCTATTACTACCTGCTAGAGTAACCCAAAATGTACCTAATGAAATGAAATTTGGCAAAGGAATGTGTTTCATGTTGTGCAGTTTGGAAAAATAGATGTATATGTTCCATACCTTAGATGTGTATTTAGGATTTCCATGGGCAACTGCTTTAAGTTCTGAAAGCACTGATTCTGTAATTACACAACTGTTAGAAGCCATGGCTATTAGGAGGATACCTGTACAAATTAAGACTGACATTGATACAGGACGTGTCTATAGTAAAGCATTTTTGTATAGTAAAATATAAAGTTGTGGTGAGACATTTGATTATGAGGGAAAAAACTTTTGAATTAGAACAATCTATGCATTTTAAAGATGTCCTAATTTCAGAATGGAAGGCAGGAACTGTGTGGCATTGGGGAAGAGGTTTGGTTTTTCTTTCAACAGAAGAAAAACTATGGATTCCATTCAAATTGATAATGATTAGATTTGATGAGGTGAAATCTAATGAATACCTACCCTGTGTATATAAAGGAAGAAAGCAAGATGAATGGCAAAACAGGCTAAGTATATGCTGCTCCCTTTTCATGGGAACAACTCTGAAACTGTCTGAGATGTAAATGTCTCTAGCCAGGACTTCAGCTAAGTGTAGCCAATAAATCTTGCTGGCTATAATGTCCGTAGAACTTATCATGCCATCTTTTCATATATAAGGGGTGAAGATTTATATTACATTTTGATTACATAGTCCAAACTAATTTATAAAGAAAGACAGATATCTTTCCTGCTCAAAGAACAGAGAATTATCTATTAGCTGAACTGTGCACAGTATATTTCATATATGTGGTGGTGTAGAAATTTATATTACCTTTGAAAAGTATAAATGTTCACAGATAAAAAAAACATCAGGCACCAATGAAGTCAAAGCAGCCCTAACAAGATTCACCCTCAAAGATACTAAGAACAATGCTGAAATGCTGAGTCATATTTATTCTAGAATCCTATCGATCTAATCTTAAACTGCCTCAATAGCTATTTCATCAAATCTTGCTTCCAGAACATCTTAAAAATGGCTGACCCCATATGTTCCAGCCACTCTGACTATTCCAGTCAGGACTTAGGTTAAACTCTGTACATTTATATCACAGAGACTGGATAGCAAATGGTTTGGCTAGCTTTCCTAAGACTGTCCAATATCCCAATTTTCTTAGGTTCCCCCCAAAGAGATGTCATCACCAAACAGTAGGATACAATTTTAGAATGACAACTTTTCCTGAGAGAAGGGGTGGGTGATTTTTGGTCTTACAATGGTTTATGAATGTTTGTCATCATTGAGAAAGGTGGGTCAGAAGTTATAAATGGCCTTGTCGTGGGAGGAAATAAAGTAAGGGAGCTCATATTCAGAAATCTCTTTGCTTTTTCTTTTCCTTTATCCTTCCTTCTTTATTATCTAATGTTTGGGTGAAAATATCAGGGAACAGGCACAGGATCAAAGGAATAAGGGGGAAATAGAGAAATGATAGTGAAAACGTTAGGTTATTTAACCTAATTTTAGACTAGAGAGCATTAACATGGCAAATATTTTACATTTGCTATGTACTTTGTATATTGATATATATTGAGGACTATGTGTTGCTATAACATACTATGCATATATGTTTTAAATCTTATATAAGGAATTGCACATGTGCAGCTTATTTATTAAAAGTAGTAAGGGAAAAAGTTCAAGTAAACTATAAAGGCAGGCTTATCAGAATTATACCAAACTTCTCAACAGAGACTATGAAATCTAGAAGATACTGAACAGATGTCATATAGACCCTAAGAGAACACAAATATCAGCCTTCACTACTATGTCCAGCAAAACTCTCAATTACCATAGATGTAGAAACCAAGATATTCTATGACAAAACCAAATTTATACAGTATCTTTCCACAAATCCAGTCCAATAAAGGATAATAGCAGGAAAACTCCAACAAAAGGAGGAAAACTACACCAAAGAAAAAGCAAGAAAGCAATCTAACTTCAACTAAGCCAAAAGAAGATAGCCACACAAACATACTTCCAAATCTAACAACAAAAATAATATGAAATAACAACCATTTATCCCCAATATTTCTCAATATCAATGGACTCAATTACCCAATAAAAAGACATAGACTAACAGACTGGATAAATAAAGAGGACCCAGCATTTTGCTGCATAAAGGAAACACATTTCAGTGACAAAGACAGATACTACCCCAGAGTAAAAGGCTAGAAAACAATGATCCAAGCAAATGGTCCCAAGAAAAATATCAAATAAAATTGACTTTCAACCAAAACTTATCAAAAAAGGTAAAGAAGGACGCTTCATATTCATCAAAGGAAAATCCACAAAGACGAACTCTCAATTCTGAATAATAGAATTGAAGACGCAGAAACGTCACTTGATCTTTGACAAAGGAGCTAAAATCATACAGTGGATAAAGGACAGCATTTAAAACAAAGGATGCTGGTTCAACTGGAGGTCAGCATGTAGAAACATGCAAATTGATTTATTCTTCTTTCCTTGTACAAATCTCAAGTCCAAATGGATCAAGAACCTCCACATAAAACAAGATACACTGAAACTAATAGAAGAGAAAGTGAGTGAGAGCCTCGAAGACATTGGCACAGGGAAAATTTCCTAAACTGAACACTGATGGCTTATGCTCTAAGATCAAGAATTGACAAATGAGCCCTCATAAAATAGTAAAGCTTAAAAAACATTGCAAAGCTTTTGTAAGACAAGGACACTGTCATTAGTACAAAATGGCAACCAACAGATTGGGAAAATATTTTAACCAATCCTACATCTCATAGAGGGCTAATAATCCAAAACATAAAAAGAACTCAAGAAGTTAGAGGTAGAGAAAGGACCGAAAGAGCTGAAGAGGTTTTCAACCCCATAAGAACAACAACAAGCTCAACCAACTAGACCCTTCAGAGATCCCAGGGACTAAACCATCATCCCAAGAGTACACAGTGATGGATCTATGGCTTCAGCTGCATATGTAGTAGAGGATTGCCTTGTTGGGCATCAGTTGGGTGAAATGCCCTTGGTCCTATCAAGGCTTGATATTTCAGTGTAGGGACATGTCAGGGTTGGGAGGTAGGAGCGAGTAGGTGCGTTGGTGGAGGAGCACCATCATAACGCAGGGGGAGGCAAGTTGTAATCGTGGTTTTCTTGTGGGGAACTGGGAAAGGGGATAACACTTGAAATGTAAATAAAAAATATCCAATAAAAGAAAAAATGCATTGTGAAGTTCCATTTGTTTTGAGAGCTGTTATAAACTATTTAGGATAATTAAGAAATATGAATTCATAGTTATTCAATCAAACTTATGGTAATGCTTTGTAATCATTTAGTTAATCACATAAATTAGCTTATTTAGTCCCCGTATATGTTCTCAAAGTTAATCAGATAATAAGTATCTAGAAATAAGCAACATTTAACTCTTCAGCTATGGTATAGTCTTAAAAAAACCGTAAAAACCTACAGAATTTGCAATTTAAACATGTTTTGTTTTTACAAGACCTTTTGACTGTGAGACATGTCAGCTCCTGGCAGCACCCCCACACTACTTCAAACATTATGATGAGCATCAAAGCACCTCCACATGGAATTTGTTCCAAATGTGAGAAGCAAGCCACTGGGCAAGAAACTTCTCTTTTCTCAATTCTAGACAGAATGCTGTCCAGGTTCTAACAAACAAGCATAGGAAAGTCAAATGCTGAGTTTTGCTATGTCATCGTAGGCAGTCCTTCATAATTCCTGCTTCACAAAATGTCTGTCCAGACATATTGGACCAGAAGCCTGAAGAAGAAGTACAATTGTTTAAGAAGTGTCTTGGGAGATTGTCTAGGTAGCCAGAAAGTTAAAGTTTTAGAAGCTGCTTGCTCTGTACTTCCTATTTATTTTAGTAATGCTTATCTTTCACAATTAAGCTTAAATTGTTTAGGATATAATAAAATGTTTAAGGTCTAAGAGGTTGTTTATAGATTAATAAATGTAAACTTATAATAGAAAGTCATTTAGGTATTAAGTTTGGACCTTCCAAGATAGGATAGAAAATAGAGCACTTTTCTCCAGATTTACCAAGTGCTTGTAGACTTAACTTTGTGAATATAATTTTTACCATAGTTTTTATAATTGTTGTCATTGTGTATTATTTGTTGATATTAGAGGCACAGCTGTTTATTGGACTAAAAGGGGGAGATATATGGGTAATCTCCCATGTACTGTAAATAAATAAATAAATAAGACAAGGTATACTCTGTTCATTGGTGGGAGGAGCTTTGAGCATTTGGCTTTATGGAAGCCAAGTGGAAGCATCACCTGTTGATAAAAATCTAGTGTCCAATAAGCTGAGGCAGGATGAGAAGTTCAGACCTCCTGTTGGGAAAGAGGCAGGCAGGAGTAGGACTTCGGCAATTGGGACTGAGGAGAGGAAGGTGAACTCAGGTAAGAATAATCAGGATATTAATTAAGAATTAAGGAATAAGCGTAGCTTATGGTTTAGTCATTTATTCATAATATCAAGCCCTTGTGTTGTTTTTCAGGAACTATGGTGCAAGTGGAAAATCCATGATTATACAGAGTGGCTGAAATTGTAGTTGATATGACATAGATACATGGAGAAGCTTATATAGGAAATAGGTACTTCTAGAAGAAGAGAGAAAATAATCTATGTAAATGAGGTCATTTTTAAAGACAAGAAATAAACAGCTAGAAAAAAGAAGTGAGAAAATTATCACTGTAATCCCTTCTGTGGCTTTGAAAGATGATCTGTAGGCATACAATATATTGCATAATATATACATATTATCCCCACTAAAGTTTTGGTAAAGATTCCAAAAAAAAAGGGCCTGGGGATGACCACAGTTGATACAGTGCTTATCTGACAGGCACAAAGCCCTGTGTTCAATTTCTGAGCACAGCATAAAGCATGTGTGATTAATATTGCCAACTTGATAAAATCTAGAGCTTGTCTAAAAGTCAAGCATCTCTGAATGTTTATGAGAGGTTATATAGTTGAGGTGGGAATGTTTATGCCAACTGTATGCAGCACCATTCGACAGGTTGGAGCATGCATTACATTAAATCAAGAAATGATTTGGATAGAAGCCTTGTCACTCTCCTGATTGGGTGGATTGTAGCCAAATACTCAAAGCTCCTCCCACCAATAAATGGACTCTACTTTGTCTTACTTTTTTTCTTTTTGCTGTGGAAAAGACACCATGTCCAAGGCAATTTATAAAAGAAAGCAACTAGTTGCAGCATGCTTACAGTTTTTAAGTTATGGAAGATGAGTCCACAACCATCTTGTTAAGGAGCATGACAGCAGTCCTCTCAGCATGGTGCTGGAGCAATAGTTGAGAGCTTACATTTTTATCCAAACGCAGTAGGAAGAGTGGGGAGGCAGCTGGTATTAATCTTTTGAAACCTCAAAGCCTATTTCAGAGTGATACACCCCTCAACAAGGCTGTATCTCCTATTTACCCTCCAATAGTTCTGCCTGCTGCTAAGAATTCAAATAGATGGCCCTCTTGGACCATTATCATTCAAACTATCACAACCTTTTATTGTGGTCCAAAATAAACCCTTGCTTAAGTTGACAAAACATTACAAATACAATACCGTATTCTTTACTACTGACGAGGGATTAAAGGCCATTTAAAACTGTTTCTGCAAAGAATTTCCATAAAGAAAGATGAATATTAAATTTGTGTTTCCTTTTTCAAAGTGGTTTTCTACTTTCATCAGTTACGTCTTTAGTAACAATTTTAGGTTCCTCAACTTTGAGTATGTCAACAACTATTGTGATTCACTTGTGTTTCTATATCAATTGTTTTAAATCTTGGCAGTCTTTGCTGTCTCCCAGACAGCTCTTAGCTTCTTTCACTATGCACACATAAACAGGGGCAACTTCTGCATTAGTTAGGGTTTCATTGCTGTGAGAGACATGACCATGGTAAATCCTATAAAGGAAGACATTTAATTGGAGACGGCTTACAATTTAAGAGATTATTTAGTCTATTATCATCATGGTGGGAAGCTTGGCAGAATGCAGGCAGGCATGGTGCTGGAGAAGAAACTGAGAGTAGTATATTTTGATCCATAGGCAGCAGCAGGAGACTGTGAACTATACTGGCATAATTTGAGCATATATGACCTCAAAGCCTGCCTCTACAGTTACAGTCTCTATAGCCAAGCATTCAAACTCGTGAATAAGGGAGCCACTCCTATTCAAACTGCCATAACTATCATGATTGTATTTGGGACATTGGGTGTCCCTTTTGTCTGGCAGTAGAGCTGCCTATTGAAGGATGGCATTGGATTGATAATATATCATTTTGCTGTTTCCCCCTGTATTCCAAGTTCAGTTCCTAAAAGGAAGTAGCTTTGGAAACACCTACATCATCGTATCCAAACACTGACCTTCATTCAGTCATCTGTAAATGGACAAATGTATGGAGAAAAAAAAAGTAGATTAGTTGTTGAAGTGAATAGTGCTAGAAAAAAAATAGAAAATGGAGAGTGTGTGTTAATGTGTACAGTGTTTCTTTTCAAGCTATGAAAATGTTATAAAATTAGATTATGCCAGTGACTGCATAACTATAATCTTACTATTAACAACTTGTCCACTTTGAAGAGGTGAATTATGGTACTGGGCACCTGCCTGGGGCAGTGAGGGCATAAAGAACAGACACACAGACATATGTACATAAAAAACTGAGGTCAGGGTTTATATACATTCTGATAGAAGAGCATCAACTCTGCAACCACTCTGAACCTGGACACATTAATTATATAAAGCACAGGGAGGCAGTCAACTAGTCTTCATAGGAGATTTCTGTGGAGAACAGTCTTATGTTGCAAACATCCAAGAGTAAGTTGCAGTTGCTAGCTTTTGAGCACATTGGTCAATGCTTCATAATCCTCATAGTAACACATAGTGTCAAAATTTACAGTTAGATCAGAGGAAGGCATTGCTTTCCTTCTGAGCCTCACCCTGAGGTAAGGTTTTGCTAATTTTCCTGACCAAGCACTGGTCTTGGACATGGCCAAAGCCATGTCAAACAATATAATTTAATTGAGAACTAAATTTGCTTCTCACATATTTACACTAAGCCTTCCCACTTCCCCACAGTATGCAATATAAAATATTCTTCAAAAGATCTGCAAAACACATTTGTGGCATTATTTTTTATAAAAGTCAACTTAACATTATTTCAAATCACCACACTTATTATTTATGTTTTTGTGTTTGGTAACACAGATTAAACTCAGCACCTCACACATGGTAAGTACAGGGTCTGCTGCTGTCCTGCGAATCCAGTCTACTTGATTACCTCTGGATGCTGTTGCACATTTGAATAATACATACTTGGAATCACCTAATGGTCATTATGATATCTGCTTCTAAAATTCTTAATATTAGGCTAGCACAAGAATTAGATCTCAAGAGTCTCCAAAGGCATTTCCAAAGTAAATACATGTTTGTAGATTGCCCACTGTTGTCTTTGTAAAATAGAAAAAAGTAAAAAAAAAAATGAGCTCTTATACTGACTCTACCATTCTAAAAATCTGTAACACTTGCCAAGTATTTTCACTACCTTAAAGTAAGTGTCAACCTGTTTCAGTTTTGTGATTTTATGTGCATGGTCAAATGTATGGTAATAACTGGGAACTAGATTAACTATACAATATCAGTACTAAATTCTTGATATGTAATACATTTTTTTGAAAAGTTTAGTCCCTTCCTTCGAGTTTTAAACATCATTACATTTAGTAGGTAAAAATAACAAACAAAAACAAAATAGAACAAAACTACCTAAACCATGATTAAATGGAAAAAAATTGGAAAGGTTTGGGCTATATTTTTAAATTATGTATATTTCCTTTGTTTTAGACATGGATATTTTGGCACTTTCTAGGAATTCATTCTTCTATCTTTTACCTCATAGTATAGACTTTTAATAACCAAGCTTCTCTTTTTATACCTTGTCTCTAAAAGACACAAAGCAGCTGTCAGCTCTATGGTACTTATTTGTGATGACCAACATTGTTGTTTATGATCACAGGCAGCTGAAGGACAATTCTATGCAATCCATGGGAGATATCAGTTCTGACATAAATGCCCTCAATATGTCCCAAGCTTATGTTGGAACGTGATAACTTTGCAGGTACAGTCAGTTATCAAGGCAGAACCTTTACAATCAGAAGTAGTGCCTATATTTTTTAATCCTGTTCAGGGACCCTGAGATGAAGATTTGAAACACAGCCATAGGAAAGGAGGGATAAACAAAAGCTTTTTTAAAATATTTCAACAGGAGTGTTCAGTATTTTTAGTGGTTTCTATTGCTCAAAAATAAGACTCAATTATTTCCATGCCAGAGCTTTAAACATTTAAAGCAAAATTACAGTGAACATGAGATTGAATTAATGAAGTTGAGAAAATTAAATAATTCAATAACTGTCAAAGAATGGAGCACTACTGTAGGCTATCTTGTTCACTTCATAGTCACATGCTCTTCTTCCATTTGTTTACACTATTGATTTCCAAATTTAAAAAATATGCCTTGTAGGTTCTTAAGTAAACTTTGGTTTGTGAGTCTTTAAAATGATTAGAAAATTCTCCATATTTTTCCCCCTCCTGTCAATAATTTCTCTCTGAAAAATAGTCTTATTGCCCACCAGTCTGGTACGATACTGGTTAGACTGGCAAAATAAATATCCAGGTATAATAAATAAAAGCACATATACAAAGAATCATGAATTTGGAGTATATGGAGACAAACAAACATCCATGTGTTTTAATTTAAAAAAAAACAGAATAAAGAGATTCAATATAGTTGTACTCAAAGGAAAATTAATACACTGGTTCAGTTTATTTAAATTATATCTTATTCTTTCTTTTGTTATATAAGTATACTATGTCCAATAAATGTGTGCATATTGAAGTAAATACTATTACCTAGGCAAATCAGCACACTTTATAGAATTAACTCTTTTCTTCTCTTTCTTGTTTTTGTAGCAAGAATATTTAAAAACTATTATCTGGGTACATTTGCAGTATACTACACATTATTATTAAAGAATATCATCATCCAGTGTGTATATTAGTCCTCTATACATGAGCATTTACAACAATGTAGATTTGTGTACTTTGACCTATAGCTTTCCATTCTCTATGTACAGATGTCTTACACTGCACCTTATAACTACAAGTCCTCTTATTTGGTTCCTATTTTGCTAGATTGAGGTCACATAGTATCTGCCTATCTTTCTGGTTTATTTCACTTAGTATGGTATGTTGCAAATGTCAGGGCCTCCTTGTTGCATTTGCATGCTCACCTTAGCAAAATATGACTTCAAGGGATGATGATTTAATTTCCTTTCATTATCTACTTGGCAGACAGATTTTTGACTTAGTAAAGGAACTCAGTTTTTAAATCTACTTATAAACCTTTATTTGCTTTCCATAAACTATATGCCAATGTGCACACCCACCAACAGTATATAACAATTCCACTCATTCCTAATTTTACAAACTTAAGTCATTCTTCTGTAGTTTGGTTATTGTTTTTTGTTTCTTTTTATAACAGTTTTCTAACAGGCATAATTTATCATGATGATGATTTAATTTGGATCTCCTTGATTAATGATGTTGATTAACTTTCATATACTTTTAAGGCTATTTTATACATTGGGAAGATAGGTATTCAGGATTTTGTCTATTTTAAATTGTGATTTTATTATTTTGCTACTGAGTTTGTGAGCTTCTTGTATAATTTAGATATTAACATTTTTACCAATAAAGTTTTATTTAAAAACAGTTATAGTCTTTTATTTATTAGTAACTATGACTGTTTATATGCTATGAAGACAGGGTTGGACAGTTATGACACATGACATGGCCTGCCAAGCCCAGAGTATTTACTCTCAGGTATCTTTTTAGAGCATGGGAGCTGACACCTAGCTGAGTAACAAATGCTTCTTGCATAATTTTCAGAGGGATCCAAAGAGCTAGAGTCATAGAAAATATGTGAACAGAAACCCAGTGTGGTGGAAAAAGGAAGGTTTAAGAGTTTGTAGCTAGCATGAGCTAGCTGTATGAAAACTGATCAGAAAAATGTAGGAATAAATGACACATGGCTTAAGGCTTTTATGACATTCAGGACTGGTTAAAGAAAGAAATTAATACAAAACAATAGGCAGTATCTCTAGGCAATAAATTCGATGAACTGTACTGTTACAGAGAAAACTAAGAACCAGTCCAATATATATAATCAAGTGAACATTCCTTGTGTGGGCAACAGCATACCTCCTGTTGACAGAATTATAAGTGACTGACAGACTGTATCTATCATGTTGATATACAGGCCTCTTTTTCTAAAAATAATGTCCATGAGAGATGAAGAGGGAGAGGCTAGGGACTGTGAGGCATTGTCTAGGGGCCCGGTGCCCAGGACTCAGAACTTCAGGGGGATGACAGGCCAGTACTTCAGCTGCTTTCTGTCACAGTGCTCGTCAATGCTCGGCAACAGCAGACTCCATGGCCAGGATCATGGGAGCACTGTTTCCATATAAGCACTTCATCTCTGCTTGGCGCCACTGCCAGGGATTCTCCGATGGGGGCTCCACTGTCCTGTGGTAGTTGAAGTACAGGCCATGGTCCACATTCACATAGTCCTTTAGGTGCTCCTCCTCTAGCTCAGGCTGTCGCCTTGGCTCTTCTCTGTGCCTCTCAGTCTGTGCAAAGCACTGGTGGAGCCCTGCAGTGATTTCCATATTGCTCAGGTCACACTCCACTTTATCATCTGAATCCAACTCCAGATCTTCATCTTCACACAGTGCTCTATTTTCTCCTGTGAATGCCTGGGTTCTATTGCTGTTATACAGAGACTGCCCAGGGCTTTTGAGATGGGAAACACTGCAGAGAGACTGCTGTCCCATTATGTCTTCACCTTGAGAATTCCACAAATGCCCAGCCTCATAAGCAAGAGAGTTCTAGGGAAGAACTCTAGGAGAGAAGAACTCTATGAGGGAAGAACCATGAGGAAGTGAAATAGGAAATCTGAGAAATTTCTGTAGTAATTCTGGTGGCTTTACATCCAAAGCATTGCATGATGATAATGTTGCCAGTATGTACTGGTTGAGAATACCAAGATGCTCTCCATTTTGATGCCATTGCTACTATCTCTGATTACAAAAGTCCATGTGGGAACTTGTGGACATGCAGCTTGCAGATCATGGGCAGTGAGGAAGAATAATTTTAGTTCTCATGGCAGGGAGGAGGAAGGAGCAGGAGGGGGGATATTAACCTCTTTTAAGAGACATGAACTGAAAATACTTTCTTCAAATTACAGTGTAACTAGTAAAATGTCATGCCAACAGAAGTGAAATATATCTCATATATAGAACCTTTTGGGGCAGAGCGTGGATCGCTATTTTAGTTTTCTTTCCCTTTAAATTATAGAAGCAAACACCGACGCCCCCATAAAATTAAGTCAGCAACAAAAGATAAGCGGTTTACCCCTATACAAACATGTTTAATAGATAAGGAAGATAAGCAAGAAATAAGCACTGTTATTTGTAGTTACAGATATTAGGAGATTATTTCTTGCTAAATGGTAACCTAGTTTGTTAAATAAACATACCATTCTGTCATTGAAAATTTTAAGCAATGTAGTATGAAAGGCAAATATACACACAGGTCTCAATAAGCAGTTGATAAAAATACTCAAAGGTACCAATTAAAGCAATACAGGGATATAGATAATCTTACTGAAGTAATAAGGTTTAGGGGGTGCTAAGTACATAAATTATTTAGATGTATTCAATTCAGGAAAAGTTAGTTTAACACATTATGGAAATAAACCTAAATGAAAATTCTGAAAAAGACGCTAAATGATGTGATGGAGAGGCTGTTCCCAGGGGGTAATATTTTACAGGAGACATAACAGCAAGAATTTTCAAAATCTTTTTTCAAGGCCCCTGTGTTGATATACTTCCTCTTTCAGTCTCATCCATTGATGTCCCTCAAATAATGGCCACATCTGCCTACCTGACTCACTGTCATTGTATTTCATACTAATTGTTATCTTATATGAAAATAGAACTTGTGATCATTGAAGGAAACTGTTTATGCAGGTCATAATATTGTATAGTTTTAGGCATCCTGTAAAGAACAGAATGGAACAACTTAGATCAGTAATTCTTGACCTGTGAGTACTACTCTTCTAGGGTTTGCATATCAGATATCTTGCATACCAGACAGCAAAAATATAATGATGAAGGAGCAACAAAATAATTTTATGACTAGGGGTCACCACATGAACAATTGTAATAAAGGGTTGCAGGATTAGGAAGGTTTAGAACCAATGGGTTACATTATTCTCCTTAGTAAAGAAAAGAAGCACCAGACACTTCACTTTGGTGATGTGGCTTCTGCACTAATGCTGGAAGCTTTTCTTCCTATGGTGCACTACCTTGTTGCCTATTATTTTTTGTTCCAGAAGCTTTTATTTTATTATTTTCCTTCAACCCTTATTTTCTCACCTTCAATTTCACTAATGAAACTGAAAGCAAAGGGATACATATTTACTAGGCAGTTTCTCTGAGGTTCTCTGAGCCTAAATTATGATATGAAAACATAATTTCTAACTTTGCAAATGATGCTAAATTGAGAGACTAAAACCAAATAAGGAGTAATTAGATGGTACAGTCAGATAGAAAAAGATTTACAATCTTATGTTTTTGGACTAATAGATGGCAAATGCAGGTCTGCACAGATAAATGGAAGATAATTAGCTCCTGCGAAGTATCAGAAATTGGGAATCTGCTAAATAAGAGAAAGATAACAAAAATGCCATGATCACAGAGAAACACAGCCCAGTACAGGGTCAAGGGTGATGACAGTCTTGAGATGATTGTATCATGGGAAAGCTCCAGAGATCTAGTACATTCTTCAGCTTCCTTTTTATCATATAGAAGCACTCTATTGTTGAAAATATATTTCTTTAACACTTTACACAAAGCTTCATTCTGGTGCTGTCTTTGCATTGCTTAGCAGAAGCATGACTTCTGAGATGAAATGTTTGATCACAGGAACTTTTGCCTGCTGATACATTATGGCACCAGATTCTTCATTCTTGTATAAGAACAGCTTTCAAGGATTAAGACTAAAATACTGCCCTGGTGACTGCTAATGCAGAAGACAGGGTATTCACAATATTTACAATAAATTAAACCTTGTTTTCTAAATTCATCATCCTCAATGGCTACTGACCTCATTGCAGAGTGCTTCATTCTTCCTTATACTCAAGCTTGTATTCTGTAATTGAGAAAGAATAGCAGCTATCATTATATCCAATCTATTGACAAGTTCTTTAGCTTTATTTAGTCAATCATCAACATGATTTAGTCATCTACAAAATTTACTCTTACAAACAGCATTGTTGAGTTACTCCCTAACCCCTCACACACAGACACAGCACTTCATATTTTAGATAAGCTTAGGAGTTTGTGTGGGCCTATAGTTGTCCTTGGCCTTGAAACACATGTGCTAGAGAATCTATGATTCAAGATCAACCAATTGGAACCAAAATGAATAGCAAAAATATGTATTCTTCTCTAGGGTCATAGGCCATAGAGTTGCCCACATACCAAATTGCCCTCATGCTGTCTGTGGCCTTAGAAATTACTTGCCTATCACTTCTATATCACTTACATTTTTTGTTTCCATAACATAATATGGTATTTGCCTCTTTTTTTGAATTTTTTTCTTTAATTGGATAGATTTTTTATTTACCTTTCAAATGTTATTCCCTTTCCTGACTTCCCTGAAACAAGCCCCTTATCCTATCCCCTCCCCTTCTGCTATAAGGGTGTTCCCCTCCCCACAACTGCCCCTTCCTACCACCTGTCATTCCTCTACACTGGGGATCAAACCTTGGCAGGACCAAGGGCTTCCCTTCTATTGGTGCCCATCAAGGCCATCCTCTGCTACATATACAGCTGGAGCTATGGGTCAGTCAATGTATAGTCTTTGTGTTGTGGTTTAATTCCTGGGAGCTCTGGTTGATTGGCATTATTGTTCCTATGGAGGGCAAGGCCCTTTAGCTTTTTTTTTCAAACCTTTCTCTAATTCCTCAAATGGGGGTCCTGTTCTCAGTTCACTAGTTTGCTGCTAGCATTTGCCTCTGTATTTGACATTCTCTGGCTGAGCCTCTCAGGAGATTTATATCTGGTTCCTGTCATCATGCACTTATTAGATTCATCAATTATATTTATTTATGTCTGGCAGGCTCTGAATTGTCTATTACTTCAGTCACTGCACCAAACTTTACCTCCATATCCCCTCCTCTGAATATGTTTGTTCCACCTTTTAAGAAGGAGTAAAGCATTCTCATTTTGGTCATCCTTCTTCATGAGCTTTGTGAGGTATATGGATTGTATATTGAGTAATTTGAGCTTTTGGGCTAATATTCACTTATCAGTGAGTATATAGCATATGTGTATTTCTGTGATTGAATTACCCCACTCAGGATGATATTTTCTAGTTCAATACATTTGTTTATGAATTTCATGAAATCATTGATTTTGATAGCTGAGTAGTATTCCTTTGTGTAGATGTACCACATTTTCTGTATCCATTCCTCTGTTGAAGGACATCTGGGTTCTTTCAAGCTTCTGGCTACTATAAATAAGACTGCTATGAACATAGCAGAGCATATGTCTTGGTTGTATATTGGAGCATCTTTTGTGTATACGCCCAGGAGAAGTATAGCTGGGTCCTCAGGTAGGGCAATGTTCAATTTTGTGAGAAAACACCAGAATGATTTCCACAGTGGTTGTACCCACTTGAAAATCCCAACAACAATGGAAGATTGTTCCTCTTTTTCCACATCATCACCAATATCTGTTGTCACTTGAGTTTTTTATCTTAGGCATTCTGACAGTGTGAGGTGGAATCTCAGGGTTTGTTTAGTTTGCATTTCCCTGATGACTAAGGATGTTGAAAATTACCTTAGGTACGTCTCAGCTATTTGATCTTTCTCAGCTGAGAATTCTTGGTTTAGCTATGTACCTGTACCCCATTTTAGTAGGATTATTTGGCTCTCTCTAGTATAACTTCTTGAGTTGTTTGTATATTTTGGATATTAGCCCCCTACGAGATGTAGGATTGGTAAAGATCTTTGCCCAGTTTGTTGGTTGCAATTTTGTCTCAGTGATAGTGTCCTTTGCCTTACATAAGTTTTGTAGTTTTATGAGGTCCCATTTGTTGATTCTTGTTCTTAGAGCATAAGGTATTTCTATTTTGTCGAGGAAATTTTCCTCAGTGCCCATGTGATTGAGACTCTTCTCAAGTTTTTCTTCTATTAGTTTGAGTGCATCTGGTTTGATGTGGAGATCCTTGATCCACTTGGATGTAAGCTTTGTACTGGGCAATAAGAATGGATCGATTTGCATTCTTCTACATGTTGACCTTCTGTTGAACCAGCACCGTTTGTTGAAGATGCTATCTTTTTTCCATTAGAAGGTTTTCCCTCCTTTGACAAAGATCAAGTGACCATAGGTGAGTAGGTTCATTTCTGGGTCTTCAATTCTATTTCCCTGATCTACCTGCCAGTCTCTGTACAAATACCATATAGTTTTTATCACTATTGCTCTGTAATAATGCTTGAGCTCAGGGATAGTGAATCCCCAAGAAGTTCTTTTATTACTAAGGATAGTTTTCACTATCCTGGGTTTTTTATTATTCCAAATGAATTTGCAAATTGCTCTTTCTAACTCTATGAAGAATTGATTTTGAATTTTGATGAGGATTTCATTGAATCTGTAAATTGCTTTTGGCAAAATGACCAATTTTCTTATATTAATCCTGCCAGTCCATGATCATGGGAGGTCTTTCCATCTTTTGAGATCTTTAAATTCTTTCTTCAGAGACTTGAAGTTCTTGTCATACAGATATTTCACTTGCTTAGTTAGAGTCACACAGAGGTATTTTATATTATTTGGGAGTACTATAAAGGGTATAATTTCCCTAGTATCTTTCTCAGCCTCTTTATCCTTTGAGTAGAGGAAGGTTTCTGATTTGTTGAGTTAATTTTATACCCAGCCACTTTGCTGAAGTTGTTTATCAGGCTTGTAGTTCTCTGGTGGAACTTTTGGGGTCACTTAAGTATACTATCTTATCATCTACAAATAGTGATATTTTGACTTCTTTCCTTCCAATTTGTATCCCTTTGACCTCCTTTCATTTTCCAACAGCTCTGGCTAGGACTTCATGAACTATATTGAATAACTAGGGAGAGAGTGAGCTGCCTTGTCTGGTCCCTGATTTTAGTGGGATTGCTTCAAGTTTCTATCCATTTAGTTTGATATTGGCTACTGGCTTGCTTTGACTATGTTTGTGTGTGGGCCTTGAATTCCTGATCTTTCCAAGACTTTTATCATGAAGGGGTATTTAATTTTGTCAAATGCTTTCTCAGCATCTAATGAAATGATCTTGTATTTTTTTTCTTTGAGTTTGTTTATTCAGTGGATTACGTTGATGGATTTCCCTATATTGTACCATCTCTGCATCCGTGGGATCAAGTCTACATGATCATGATGGATGACCATTTTGATATGTTCTTGGATTCTGTTTGCAAGAATTTATTGAGTAATTTTGTTTCAATATTCATAAGGGAAATTGGTCTGAAGTACTCTTTCATTGTTGGGTCTTTGTGTGGTTTAGGTATAAGTGTAATTGTGGCTTCAGAGAAGGAATTTGGTAATGCTCCGTCTGTTTCTATTTTATGGAATAGTTTGTAGAGTACTGATATGAGGTCTTTTATGAAGTTCTGATAGCATTCTGCACAAAACTCATCTTTTCCTGGGATCTTTTTGGTTGGAAAAATTTTAAAAACTGCTTCTATTTCTTTAGGAGTTGTGGGGTTGTTTAGATGGTTTATCTGTTCGGGATTTAACTGTCAAACCTGTTATTTTTCTAGAAAATTGTCCATTTCCTTCAGATTTTCCAGTTTTGTTGAATACAGGCTTTTGTAGTAGGGTCTTATGATTTTTTTGAAGTTTTTACTTTCATTTTCATTAAATTCTAAGAAGTGTTTAATTTCTTCCTTTATTTTTTCCTTTATTTCTTCCTTGACCAAGTTATCATTGAGTAAATTGTTGTTCAACTTTCATGAATACATGGGCTTTCTGTCATTTTTCTTGTTATTGAAGACCAGCCTTAGTCCATGGTGATCTGATAAGATGCATGGGAAGATTTCTATCTTCCTCTATCTGTTGGGGCCTGTTTTGTGGCCGAGTATATGGTTAATTTTTGAGAAGGTACCATGTGGTGCTGAGAAGATGGTATATCTTTTTTAGGATGAAATGAAAAGTTTTATAGAAATATATTAAATACATTTGGTTCACAACTTCTCTTAGTTTTTCTATGTCTCTATTTAATTTGTTTCCATAGTATGTCCATTAATAAGAGTGGGGTGTTGAAATCTCCTACTATTATTGTGTGAGGTACAATTTGTGATTTGAGCTTTTGTAAGGTTTCTTTTCTGAATGTGGGTACCCTTGAAATTGGTAAATAGATATTTAGGATTGAGAGTTCATGTTGGTGGATTTTTCCTTTGAGGAATAAGAAGTGTCCTACTTTTTATTTTTTGATGTCTTTTGGTTGAAAGTTGATTTTATTTGATATTAGAGTGGCTTCTCCAGCTTGTTTCTTGGGACCATTTGTTTGGAAAGTTGTTTTCTAGCCTTTCCTCTGAGGTAGTATATGTCTTTATCTTGGAGGTGTATTCTCTGTATGCAGCAAAATTCTCATTCCTCTTTACATATTCAGTCTGTTAGTCTATGACTTTTATTGGGGAATTGAGTCCATTGATGTTGAGATATTAAGAAATAGTGATTGTTGCTTCCTGTTATTTTTGTTGTTAGAGGTGAAATTATGTTTGTGTGTCTCTCTTATTATGGTTTCCTTGCAAAGAGATTAATTTCTTACTTTTTCTAGGGTGCAGTTTCCATCCTTGTATTGGAGTTTTCTGGCTCTTATCTTTTGTAGGCCTAGTTTGTAGAAAGATATTGTGTAAATTTGGTTTTGTCATGTAATATCTTGGTTTCTCCATCTATGTTAATTGAGAGTTTTGCTGGATATAGTAGCTTGGGGTGCCATTTTTGTTCTCCTAGGGTCTGTATGACATCTGCCCAGGATCTTCTGGCTTTCATAGTCTCTGATGAGAAGTCTGAGTTAATTTTGACATGTCTGCTTTTATGTTACTTGATCTTTATCCCTTACTGCTTGGCATATTCTTTCTTTGTTTTCTGCATTTGATGTTTTGACTTTTATGTAACAAGAGGATTCTATTTTCTGGTCCAATCTATTTGGAGTTGTGTATGCTTCTTGGATGTTTATGGACTTCTCTTTCATTAGGTTAGGGAAGTTTTCTTCTATAATTTTGTTGAAGATATTTACTGGCCCTTTAATTTGGGAATCTTCCCTCTCTTCTATACCTGTTATCCTTAGGTTTGATCTTCTCATTGTGTCCTGGATTTCCTGGATGTTTGGGGCTAGGAACTTTTTGCATTTTGCATTATCTTTGACAGTTGTTTTGATGTTTTCTATGGTATCTTCTGCCACTGAGATTCTGTCTTCTATCCCTTGAATTTTGTTGCTGATGTTTGCATCGGTGACTCCTGATCTTTTTTATACGTTTTCTGTCTCCAGCATTGTCTCCCTTTTTTCTTTCTTTATTGTTTCTATTTCCAATTTTACATCCTAGACATTTTTTCTTCAATTCCTTCCCCAGTTTGGTTGTGTTTCTTCTTTAAGGGGTTCTACTTGTTTATTTGCATTGTCTTGTATTTCTTTGTGGGAATCACTCATGGTCTTCTTAAAGTCCTCCATCAGCATCATTATAGAATAAGATTTTAAACATAAATATTGTTTTCCCGTGTCTTTGGATATCCAGTATTTGATTTGGTGGGACACCTGGTCTCTGATGATGTAGTCTTGTTTTCTGCTTCTCAAGTTCCTTTGCTTCCTTTTTGCCATCAGGTGGTCTCTGGTGTTAGCTTGTCTTCCTGTCTCTGACAGTGGCTTGACCCTCCTCTAGGTCTGTGTATCAGCACTCCCGTAGACCTGTTTTCTTTCAGTTGTATCTGGGATCAGAAAGCTCTTCTCTCAGGTGTGTAGGTGCTCCTGGCAACTGGCTTTTAGCTCTAGGTGCAGGCAGAAACCAGAAGGTTCATGTCACTGACTGCTCCTTGGTCCCTGTTCCCAGAGGCACAGAAGGTACTAGGCAATTTCCTCTTTGGTCAGGAATGTGGACAGAAAGTAATTTTCTCCTCTGAGATCTCAGGAGTGTCTGCATTTCTGAGGGTCCAGCTCTCTCGCTCATGGTATCTGGGTGTAGGCAGAAACCAGCAGGTTCCTGCCACTGATTGCTCCTATATTCCTGTATCCAGAGGTGCTATGAAGTTTCCTTTTTGGCCTGGAAGGTGAGCAGATGTGGACTGGAGTAGCAGTCAGTCCTTCAGTCTCTAAATTGTCTGTACTTCTGGGAGTTTAGCTCTCTTCCGAAGGGATTTGGGTACAGGGAGGCTGTGGGATCCTTTCAGTTCAGTTCTGGGCCAGTACTTATTTCATTTCTTCCTTCAAACTTTTGTAATAGAAATCTTTATCTTCACCAGTTTCTCTTTCTACAATTTCATTTTACACAATGAATGTATTATATTCAATCCAATTAGTACAGTCATACAATATTGAAGCCCAGTTGTAATTGTTTGTGATCCATGAATTGTTACTGTTCTTCCATCCATAATTTCTTGTTCCTCTAAACTTCTATAAAATAAAAGCTTACAATTCATAGGCCAGTATTATATGTAAAATACATACATTATATAACTGTGATAAAATAAAACCTTAGAGTTAAGAAAATGATAATAGCATTATTTATTTCTGTCTGCTAAATATAGAAATGAGTACTTACTCTAGGAAGAAAACTGCTTTTCATATCTAATTCAATACAAGAAAAATTTATGTAAAAGAAATTGAATTCCATTTATTTTTCACCACATTGTATTACATATACCACTAAAACAATAGCGTATCTTTAGTATGCACATTCTCAATCATATGCAATCATAAAGAGCAAATGAATATTTTCTTTTTAATGAGATAATTTTCATTATGAAATAACTCTTTTCAATGACTCATTCTGTGCATATCAACTTCCTGGTATGGTTCTTCAAGGTCAGGTTACTACTGTAATCAACCATGTGGCCCAGCATTAAAACATAAAAGACGTTTTAACCCACAATTAATTTATATATAGAGAGAGAAGAGGAAAAGAAATCCAGGTCAAAGGTATAATAATATTTGTAAATAAAAACATAAAAGAAAATTTCACTTAGCAAATGAGTACTTTTATATCAAGATATAAGAAGTATATAGAACATCAAATAGATAGAACAAGAAAAGAAATTTCAAGGACACATATTAAAACACTAAGTGTACAGAAACAACAAAAAAAAGGTTGCAAAAAAAAAGGTCTAGCTTCATATATAGGCAGCCCTATTAAAATAACCCTCAGACTCAGGTGAAGACTCTGGAAGGCAGAAAGGCCAAGGCAGATATTCTAAAAACACTCTGACTATATTACCCAGCAAAACTATCAATAGTAATTGACAGAATAAGAAAAACATTACATGTTGAATACAAATTTAAATCTATGAATCAATTTCTTAAAAAGCCAGGAGAATGTAAACTTCAATCTGAAGAGGTTAACTATAACTAGAAATAAAGAATAAATGATTTTAGAACAAATCAAATGAAATGGAAAAATCTACACCATAACAACAAAGAAGCAAGAATGAATAAACACTGCTCATTGGTAACAGGATCTATATTTCTGCTGCAACCAAGAAACATATCCTAGCAACAAGATGAGATATTGTTTCACAGTAAAAGGATGAAAAGGGGTATACTTAGCAAATGGACCCAAGGAACAAACAAGTGTAGCCCATCTAATATCAAATAAAATAGATGCCAACCAAAAACTAATCAAAAGAAAATCAAGGATACTTCAAAGTCAATATAGCAAAAATCTAACAGGAAGGTCTTGTATTTCTCAGTATTTATACACAAAACGAGAGAAGTGAAGTTCATAAAAAAGACACTACTATGCAAAATCATATATTGACCATTACCTAGCAATAGCCGATGACTTTTCTTGGTAGTAGTCAGGTCATGCCTTCAAAAACTAAACAGAAGTTGTGTAATTAAATAATATGATAAATCAAATGGACAAACTATAAAGAAATATAATTTCTTCTCAGGTTCCCATAAACTTTCTCAAAAATTGGACATATACTTGCAAATAAGGCAAGTTTAAACAGAGATAAAAAAGTTGATATAACACCTTGAATCTTATCTGAATACCATGGATTAAGGACAGATGTCAACAATAAAAATTATTCAAATTCATAGAAACTCAACAACTTGGAAATGAATATAAAGGACATCAAGATTGAAATTAAGAGGGGTTGGGGATTAACTCAGTGGTAGAGCGCTTGCCAAGCAAGCACAAGGCCCTGGGTTCAGTCCCCAGCTCTGAAAAAAGGAAAAAAAAGGTTGAAATTAAGAAGGAAGTAAAAAAACAAAAAAAAATTTAGAGTGAAAATGTAAAAATAACATACCAAAACCTATGGCACACAATGAAGACTGATCATAACAATAAATACCTACATTAAAAAAAGTTGGAAAGAGATCTCATATTAGCAACTTGGGGGCACAAATGAAAGATAAAGAATAAAAGAAGAAATAACACACCAAAAAGTAAATGGCAAGAAATAATGCAATCCCTATCAAAATTACAACATAATTCTTCACACACATGGAAAGAACAAGTCTGAGTTTCATATGGAAAAACAGAACAAAACAAAAAAAAATAAAAACCAAGAAATTTGGTTAACCCAGGATAATCAAAAAATTCTCAAAAATAAAAGAACTTCCAGGATAATTACCATCACTGGCCGCAAGCTTTACTACAAAACAATAGTGAAAAAAACATCATGGAATTGGTACAGAGACAGTCAGATTGATCAGTGGAATAGAATTGAAGACCCAGAAATAAACCCACACAACTATGGCCACTTGATCTTTTATAAGGAAACCAAAACCATCCAGTGGAAAAAGGATGGAATTTTCAACCAATGGTGCTGCTCTAACTGATGTTCTGTATGTAGAATAATAATAGTAGATCCCTGTGGTTTTTTAGAAGTTGCATGATATCTGACCAGGCCCTTCTATCTTTTGCCGTCTCTGTTGAAATGTTGATTGTTCTGATAGGTCTGCCTTGTATGCTACCACTGATTTTTTTCATTAATCATTTTATTTGTTTATACTTCAAATTATATCCCCCTTCCCAGTTACCCATCCACCATACCCACATCCTATCTCCCCACTCCCCCTTCTCCTATGAGAGTGCTCTCATATCCAATCACCTCAATGCTTTAGCATCCCCCTTCACTGGGGCATTAAGCCTTCCTCCCTTCCCATTGATGTCAGATATGACCATCCTCTACTACATATGTATCTGGAGTCCTGGCTCCCCCCATGTATGTTTTTTGGTTGGCGGTTTAGTCCCTGGGATTGCTGGGTGGTCCAGTTAGTTGATATTGTTCTAATTTTGGGGTTGGAATTCCCTTCAGCTCCTTCAGACCTTCCCCTAGCTCTTCCATTTTTCCATTGCAATCCAAGGTCTCAGTCTGATGGTTGGCTATAAGTATCTGCCTCTATATTAGTCAGGTTCTGGTAGACCCTCTAAGGGAACAGCCTTATCAGTCTCCTGTCAGCAAGCACTTCTTGGCAACAGCAATTGTGTTTGGTGTCTATAGATGTGCTGGAACCCTAGGTAAGGCAGTCTCAGGATATTACGTGTTTTTTTCCCTTGCTTCTTTTAATATTCTTTCTTTTTGTAGATTATGTGTTCTTAGATTTGGTTTGCAAGAATTTTATTGAGTATTTTTGTGTCAATATTCATAAGGGAAATTGGTCTGAAGTTCTCTTTTTGGGGGGTCTTTGTGTGGTTTAGGTATAAGCATAATGGTGGCTTCATATAAGGAATGGACTGGTATTACTTCTGTTTCTATTGTGTGGAATATTTTTGACAGTATTGGTATTATGTCTTCTATGAAGATTTTGTTTGGATTTTTGGTTTTTTGTTTTGGTTTTTGCTTTTTTGTTGGAAGACTTTTAATAACTGATTCTATTTCTTTAGGAGTTATGGGATTGTTTAGATGGTTTATCTGATTCTACTGTAAATTTGGTACATGTCTAGAAAATTGTCTAGAAAATTGTCGAGGTCTCCTGCGGTCCAGACACTGCCTGGACCTGAAGGGACCAATCAACAGCTCTCTGCACCCAAATCCCGTGGGAGGAAAAGCTAAACCTTCAGAGGGGCAGACAGGATTGGGAGGTCAGAAGAGACTACACTCTGCCCACTTTTCTGGCTCCAGAGGAAAATACCTAACGCCATCTGGGATCCCAGGGCACAGGGGCTCTGGTAAAAGGCAGTGCAGGCCATCCTTGTTGCAGCCCTTACAGAGAGCTCAAAAGCAGCACCCCCACAAGCAACTTGAGCTACGGGACCACAGGTAAGACCAACTTTTCTGCTCCAAGTGACCTGCCTGGTGGACTCAGGACACAGGCCCACAGAAACAGCTGAAGACCAGTAGGCAGGAAAGACTACAAGCCTGAAAGCAGAGCACTCTGTTCCCACAACTGGCTGAAAGAAAACAGGAAAAGAGGTCTACAACACTCTTGACACACAGGCCTATAGGATGGTCTAGCCACTGTCAGAAATAGCAAAGCAAGGTAACACCAGAGACAACCTGATGGCTACAGGCAAGCGCAGGAACCCAAGCAACAGAAACCAAGACTGACTACATGGCATCATCGGAACCCAATTCTCCCACCAAAGCAAACACTGAATATCCAAACATACCAGAAAAGCAAGATCTAGATTTAAAAACACATTTTATCATGATGCTGGAGGACTTCAAGAAAGACATGAAGAACTCCCTTAGAGAAACACCGGAAAACGTAAATAAACAAATAGAAGCCTATAGAGAGGAATCACAAAAATCCCTGAAAGAATTCCAGGAAAACACAATCAAACAGGTGAAGGTATTAAAAATGGAAATAGAAGCAATAAAGAAAGCACAAAGGGAGACAACCCTGGGTATAGAAAACCAAAGGAAGAGAGAAGGAGCTGTAGATACAAGCATCACCAACAGAATACAAGAGATAGAAGACAGAATCTCAGGAGGAGAAGGTTTCATAGAAATCATCAATACAACTGTTAAAGATAATGGAAAATGGAAAAAGCTACTGGCCTAAAACATACAAGAAATCTAGGACACAGTGAGAAAATCAAACCTAAGGATAATAGGTATAGAAGAGAGAAAATATTCCCAACTCAAAGGACCAGTAAATATCTTCAACAAAATCATTGAAGACAACTTTGCTAACCTAAAGAAAGAGATGCCCATAAATATACAAGAGGCCTAAAGAATTCGAAACAGATTGGACCAGAAAAGAAACTCCTCCCTTCACATAATAGTCAAAACACAAAATGCACAAAACAAAGCAAGAATATTAAAAGCAGTAAGGGAAAAAGGTCAAGTAACATATAAAGTCTGACCTATCAGAATTACACCAGACTTCTCACCAGAGACCATGAAAGCCAAAAGATCCTGGACACATGTCATACAGACCATAAGAAAACATAAATGTCAGCCCAGGTTACTATATCCAGCAAAACTCTCAATTAACATAGAAGGAGAAACCCAGATATTCCACGACAAAATCAAATGACACAATATCTTTCTACAAATCCAGACTTACAAAGGATAATAAATGATAAAGCCCAACACAAGGAGGCAAGCTATACCCTAGAAAAAGAAAGAAACTAATCATTTTGCAACAAAACAAAGAGAAGACAAGCTCACTAACATAACCACACCTCCAAATACAAAGGTAACAGGAAACAACAATCACTATTCCTTAATATCTCTCAACATCAAAGGACTCAATTCCCCAATAAATAGACACAGATTAACAAACTAGATACATAATGAGGACCCCGCATTTTGCTGCCTATAGGAAACACACTTCAGGGACAAAGACAGCCAGTATCTCACAGTAGAAGGTTGGAAAACAACTTTCCAAGCAAATGGTCTGAAGAATAAAGTGGAAGTATCCATTATAATATCGAATAAAATCGATTTTCAACTGAAACTCATCAAAAATGATAAGAAAGGACACTCCATATTCATAAAATGAAAAATCCACCAAGATGACCTCTCAATCCTAAATATCTATGCTCCATATACAAGTGCTCCTACATACATTAAAGGTACCTTACTAAAGCTCAAAGCACATATTGCACCTCACACAATAATAGCAGGAGATTTCAACACCCTATTCTCGTCAATGGATAGATTATGGAAACAGAAATTAAGCAGAGGCAGAGACAGACTAACAGAAGTTATGAACCAAATGGACTTAACAGGTATTTATAGAACATTCTATCCTAAAACAAAAGGATATAACTTCTTCTCCCCACCCCATGGTACTTTCTCAAAAATTGACCATATAATCGGGCATAAAACAGGTCTCAACAGATACAGAAAGATAGAAATAATCCCATGCATCCTATAAGACCACGATGGACTAAAGCTGGTCTTCAATAACAATAAGGAAAGAATTCCCACACATACATAGAAGTTGAACAATGCTCTACTCAATCGAAACCTGGTCAGGGAAGAAATAAAGAAAGAAATTAAAGACTTAGAATTTAATGAAAATGAAGGTATAACATACCTAAATTTATGAGACACAATGAAAGCTGTGCTAAGAGGAAAACTCATAGCTCTGAGTGCTTGCAGAAAGGAAGAGCAGAGAGCATATATTAGCAGCTTGACAGAACACCAAAAATCTCTAGAAGAAAAAGAAACAAATACGCCCAGGAGGAACAGAAGGCAGGAAATAATCAAACTCACAGCTAAAATCAAACAAGTAGAAACAAAAAGTACTATACAAAGAATCAAAAGAACCAAAAGTTGGTTATTTGAGAAAATCAGCAAGATAGATAAACCCTTAGCCAGACTTACCAGAGGACACAGAGAGTGTGTCCACATTAACAAAATCAGAAATGAAAAGGGAGACATAAAACAGAATCAGAGGAAATTAAAAAAAATCATCAGATCCAACTACAAAAGTCTATATTCAACAAAACTTGAAAATCTGGAGGAAATGGACAATTTCCTAGACAGATACCAGGTACCAAAGTTAAATCAGGAACAGATAAACCATTTAAACAACCCCATCACTACTAAAGAGAGAAAAGTAGTCATTAAAATATCCCAACCAAAAAGAGTCCAGGTCCAAATGGGTTCAGTGCAGCATTCTATCAGTCATTCATAGAAGACCTTACACCAATACTATCCAAATTCTTTCACAAAATTGAAAAAGGCAGAGTGGTAGCAAACACCTTCTATGAAGCCACAATTACTCTTATACCTAAGCCACACAAAGACCCAACAAAGAAAGAGAACTTCAGACCAATTTCCCTTAAGTATACTGACACAAAAATACTCAATAAAATCCTTGCAAACTGAATCCAAGAACACATCAAGACAATCATCCATCATGATCAAGTAGGCTTCACCCAAGTATGCAGGGATTGTTTAATATAGGGACAACCATCAACATAATCCACTATATAAACAAACTGAAAGATAAAAACCACATGATCATTTCATTAGATGCTGAGAAAGCATTTGAGAAAATTCGACACCCCTTAAAAAAAAAAGTCTTGGAAAGAACAGTAATTCAAGGCCCATACCTAAGCATACTACAAGCCATATACAGCAAACCAGTAGCTAACATTAAACTAAATGGAGAGAAACTTAAAGCAATCCCACTAAAATCAGGGACTAGATAAGGCTGCCCACTCTCTCACTACCTACTCAATATAGTTCTCAAAATCCTAGCTAGAGCAATTAAAGAACAAAAGGAGATAAAAGGGATACAGATTGGAAAGGAAGAAGTCAAAATATCACTATTTGCAGATGATGTGATAGTATGTTTAAGTGATCCCAAAAGTTCCACCAGAGAACTACTAAAGCTGATAAACACCTTCAGCAATGTGGCTGTGTACAAAATTAACTCAAATAAATCAGTAGCCTTACTCTACCCAAAAGAGAAACAAGCTGAGAAAGAAATTAGGGAAATGACACCCTCAAAATAGTCCCAAATAATATAAAATACCTTGCTGTGACTTTAACCAAACAAGTGAAAGATCTGTATGATAAGAACTTCAAGTCTCTGAAGAAAGAAATTGAAGAAGATCTCAGAAGATGGAAAGATCTCCCATGCTCATGGATTGGCAGAATTAATATAGTAAAAATGGCCATTTTGCCAAAAGCAATCTACAGATTCATTGCAATCCCCACTAAAATTCAAATGCAATTCTTCATAGAGTTAGACAGAACAATTTGCAAATTCATCTGGAATAAAAAAAAAAAAACCCAGTATAGCTAAAACTATCCTCAACAATAAAAGGAGTTCCGGGGAATCACTATCCCTGAACTCAAGCAGTATTACAGAGCAATAGTCATAAATACTGTAAAGTATTGGTAAAGAGACAGACAGATAGACCAGTGGAATACAACTGAAGACCCAGAATTGAACCCACACACCTATGGTGAATTGATCTTTGCCAAAGGAGCCAAAACCATCCAATGGAAAAAAGATAGCCTTTTCAGCAAATGGTGCTGTTTCAACTGGAGGTCGGCATGTAGAAGAATGCAGAGTGATCCATTCTTATCACCCTGTAAAAAGCTTAAGTCCAAGTGGGTTAATGATCTCCACATCAAACCAGATACACTCAAGCTAATAGAAGAAAAAGTGGGGAAGAATCTCAAGTACATGGGCACTGGAGAAAATTTCCTGAACAAAATACCAATGCCTTAAGGTCAATAATCAGCAAGTCGGATTTCATAAAACTACAACGCATCTGTAAGGCAAAGGATACTGTTGTTAGGACAAAACCGCAACCAACAAATTGGGAAAAGATCTACAACTGACAGAGGGCTTATATCCCAAATATACAAGGAACTGAAGAAGTTAGACTGCAGGGAGACAAGTAATCCTATTAAAAATGGGGTTAAGAGCTGAATAAAGAGTTCACACCTGAGGAATGTCAAATGGTTGGGATGCACCTAAAGAAATGTTCAACATCTTTATTCATAAGGGAAATGCCAATCAAAACAACCCTGAGATTTCACCTCACACCAGTGAGAATGGCTAAAATCAAAATCTCTGGCAACAGCAGATGCTGATGAGGATGTGGAGAAAGAAGAACACTCCTCTATTGTTGGTGGGATTGCAGACTGGTACAACCATTCTGGAGATCAGTCTGGAGGTTCCTCAGAAAATTTGACATTCCACTACCTGAAGACCCAGCTATACCACTCTTGGGCATATACCCAAAAGATGCTCCAACAGATAACAAAGATACATGCTCCACTATGTTCATAGCAGCCTTATTTATAATAGCCAGAAGCTAGAAAGAACCCAGATGCTCTTCAACATAGGAATGGATACAGAAAATGTGGTACATCTACACAATGGAATATTACTCAGCTTTCAAGAACAATGACTTTATGAAATTCATAGGCAAATGAATGGAACTGGAAAATATCATCCTGATGAGGTAACACAGCCACAGAAAAACACACATGGTATGTGCTCATTGGTAAGTGGATATTAGCCCAAATGTTCTAATTACCCTAGATGCACAGAACACATGAAACTCAAGAAAAATGACCAAAATAAGGATGTTTCCCTCCTTCTTTAAAAGGGTAACAAATATACCCTTAGGAAGGGATAGGGAGGCAAAGTTTATAACAGAGACTGTAGGAACACCCAGTCAGAGCCTGTCCCACATGTGGCCCATACATATATTGCCACCAAACTAGATAAGGTTGATGAAGCAAAGAAGTGCAGGTTGACGGGAACTGGATGTAGATCTCTCCTGAGAGACACAGCGAGAATACGACAAATACATAGGTGAAGGACAGCAGCAAACCACTGAACTGGGAATGGGACCCCCATTGAAGGAATCAGAGAAAGGACTGAAAGAGCTGAAGGAGCTCGAGACCCCATATGAACAACAATAACAACCAACCAGATCTTCCAGGGCCTAAGCCACTACCCAAAGACTATACATGGACTAATGCTGGGCTCCAACTGCATAGGTAGCAATGAGTAGCCTTGTAAGGGCATTGGTGGAAGGGGAAGCCCTTGGTCCTGACAAGACTGGATCCCCAGTGAATATGCCGAGGAATGGTATTACTGTGTCTTGGGGTAGAAGTATTCTCAGTTTTCTGAGAAACTACCAAATTGATTTCCAAAGTGGTTGTATAAATTTGTACTCCCACCAGCAACAAAGAAGTGTTCTCCTTGCTCTACATCCTAGCCAGCATGTTCTGCCACCTGAGTTTTTGATCTTAGGCATTCTGACTTGTGTGAGGTGGAATCTTATAGTTGTCTTGACTTGCATTTCCTTGGTGACTGAATATGTTATTATATTGTCTGTGAAGTACCTATTTTGTTACATCAGTTTCCTTTTGGTTTTTTTTCACTTATATTTTGCATATTTTGGACACTAATCCTTTATAAGCCTCATCACTTGCTTCTATTATTTAGTGGCTTGATTTTGCCCATTTCAATTATAAGAGTGATTCTTAATTATAAATCTGGCATTTTATTTTATTCTCAGATCTACTTTTGCCTTAGAAACCCCCCTCACCCAATAAAAGGCACAAGGGGTCGTCTATATTTTCTTCAGAACTAGTAACATTTACTGGAAAGTATTCTGTGTATAAGCAAGATAATTTTCTATATATACTATTTTATACAATCAATTTTCCTTACCTACAAGCTCTGCATCTGCAGTCAAGCAAATGCACATCGAAAATATTCAGGTAGAAATGTGCTTATACTGAAAATAGAGATGATTTTCCTTGCCATTCTTAAAACAATAGAGAATAACAATTATTTACATTGTATTTACACTTCCTTGCGTGGTCTAAATAATCTAAACGTTGTTCAAATTATTCAGGGATATATACAACATGCAAACACTGTTCTGTTCTACTTGATAGAACACATTTGAGCAGCCACCCATTTTGTATCAAAAGTTGGCTTTTTTTCTTTTGTTTTTCTTCAAGACAGGATCTCACTACTTAGATCTGTTTGGCCTTGAAATTGCTATGTAGTCCAGGATGGCCACAAATTCAGAGTATCATCTATATCTGCTTCCCAGTGGCTGAGATTAAAGCCCACCCTAGTATTGATTAATATACTTCCACATTTCTTGGGTCTCTTTATTAATCAATAGCAAGTGTTTCTTACATTTACTATGGGCAAACAAAAAATTGTACATATGAACGTAATGACGTCTATTGCCTTAGCACATATATATTCAATTTAATTCATTCTCCCACCACCAAAATATCCACAATAGACTTTGATAACTGGAATGGAATACTCTCCTTTTGTAAGATTAAAAAATACATGAAGGTTAAAATTTAAAACATTTTATTGAAATATAATGTCTTGTTTAACAGATTTTATATACCAGAGGGTAGAATTATAGATTATGCAATATTTTTATTTGTTTCTCTTTGATCACCATTATATTGAAGATATTTATACCCTCTTTAATATATCTAGGTAATTTATTTTTATATCCTTCATAATTGTATGGTTCTCTATTTTATGAAAAGAAACATCTTCATTTGGTTTCCAAATTATTATTTGGATTGTCTCCAGGTTTACATTGGTTGTTGTTTCTTTACATTTATTACTTAAATAAAATTTTTGACCTAGGAAACAAGAAATGTCTTTTAACGTGTTTTCTCTGGGAATGTAATGGTTGAGTGTTCCAATGTTAGTGCTTTTTGCCTTATCATTATGAAATAATTTGTATATCCATGGAAACTCAATTATGTTACATTTCTGGTGAATTGAGTAATTTCAAATTAATATAGTGAGTTTTTTAATCTCTACTATACCTTTTTCTTTAAAGTTCAGGTCAATTATTATTATAATTATACCCTTAAATTTTTCTCTATTTCATTTAGTTTTCTTTCTTTTACATACACATCATGGTTTCCCCCAACCACTTTAACATATCCATTGATGTTGTCTTATTAAGTGCTACTTTGTGAAATCATATTGGTGATAGTTTATGGGTATAACTACTGAGAGTATAAAGAGACAGAGGGTTTAACTACTGACAGTACAAGGAGACAAAGGAGAAACAATCTTTTAACAAAATCCACATTGCAATTTTATTGCTTGTGGTTTTTCTCCAGTGGTCTCCATCTGTTGCAATGAGAATTTTCCTCAACTTTGTAAGTGAGGGCTACAATTGTCTGTAGATATAATGTCAAATATTTATGAATTATTGTTAGAGATTTAGGCTGGTTTAATAAACTAGTAGCTGAAAATTCTCTCATAATAACCATAATTTCACTAAAACTGATTAATATGGCATATAAAGACCCTAGAACACATTTGTTCTTATTTCTTTTCTTTTTTCTTTTTCTACTCTTTTCTTTTTGATATACATTCTGAACCAAAACATCTCGAGGAAGAAAAGGCTTTATTTTATTTTGCATTTCCATGTCATAGGCCAGCACTAAGTGTAGTCAGGGAAGGAGCTCAAACAGAAATTTAAATATAAACAATGAAGGGATATTTATTGCTAGCTTGTATCAATGTCCACCTAGGTTTCTTTTTTATCCTAGGCTCACCTGCCTACAAATGGTGCTGCAAACAGTGGACTAGGCCCTCCCACATCAATTACAAACTAAGGCAATATCTCCCAAACATTCTTATAGACCAACCTGATTGACACAAATTTTTGTTTAAGATTCTCCTTCCATATAACTCTAGGTTGTGATAAGTTGACAGCATAACTGGCTCAATATTGGATGTGAATTCTTTGTAAGATTAAATGGCATTCTCATTATTGGCAGACATTCATATTAATGTTTCCTATATTTATATTTGACTTTCCTTTGTATTTGTCCAGACAGTCCTTTTGTAACAATTTTATGTACTCCCTCAGATCTCCTTTTAGAAAGACCTTCTGATGAAAGTTATTTTGCATAAATATCTTATAATTTCTGTTGTTCTTTCAATACCTACCTTAATTTTACTTTCCCAAAAAATGTTATTTGAATATATAATTTAGATTGTTATTTTACACTCTTTTTTTCCTGATTTTCCTATTTGTTAACCTGTTGTTAATCTGACTTGCCTTTCCTGGCAAACTTTACTATTTGGGAGGTTCATTTAATGTATTCTGAAGGTTCTTTACAGTGTGCCTCTGCATGACTATTTTTTAGTTTACCATGTTTTGAATCTGTTGTGCTTTCTGTTTCTGTTTGTTCCCATTTTTTGTTTACTTTCTTCAGTTCACATCCTAGTGAGCATATCAGAATGAATAGAGAAAATGTAAGAAATAAAAATTGGTGATTGAGCTGTAGTTTTATTCATTTTCGTTGCTGAATAGCATATTTGTTATTTATTTATTGTTATATTTTATTCTTTTAATCACAATTTTTACTTCTTCAATTTCTGACCTTGTCTGTAAAAATGTTCAGTATATTTTAATGGCTTCTTTCTTGGAATTGCTTCTTTTCTTTTTTAAACATTGCCTTTCAAATGTAACATGTATTGCATGTCTTAAATGTGTATATATGTAATTTTGAGATTCTTTTTTTTTATTAACTTGAGTATTTCTTATTTACATTTCGAATGTTATTCCCTTTCCCGGTCTCCGGGTAAACGTCCCCCTAACCCCTCCCCCTCCCCCTCTATATGGGTGTTCCCCTCCCCATCCTCCCCCCATTACCGCCCTTCCCCCAACAATTACGTTCACTCGGGGTTCAGTCTTCGCTGGACTAAGGGCTTCCCCTTCCACTGGTGCTCTTACTAGGCCACTCATTGCTACCTATGAGGTCAGAGTCCAGGGTCAGTCCATGTATAGTCTTTAGGTAGTGGCTTAGTCCCTGGAAGCTCTGGTTGGTTGGCATTGTTGTAAATATGGGGTCTCGAACCCCTTCAAGCTCTTTCAGTCCTTTCTCTGATTCCTTCAAAGGGGGTCCTGTTCTCAGTTCAGTGGTTTGCTCCTAGCATTCGCCTATGTATTTGCTGTATTCTGGCTGTGTCTCTCAGGAGAGATCTCCATCCGGTTCCTGTTGGCCTGCACTTCTTTGCTTCATCCATCTTGTCTAATTGGGTGGCTGTATATGTATGGGCCATATGTGGGACAGGTGCTGAATGGGTGTTCCTTCTGCCTCTGTTTTAATCTTTGCCTCCCTATTCCCTGCCAAGGGTATTCTTGTTCCTCTTCTAAAGAAGGAGTGAAGCATTCACATTTTGGTCATCCTTCTTGAGTTTGATGTATTCTGTGCATCTAGAGTAATTCAAACATTTGGGCTAATAGCCACTTATCAATGAGTGCATACCATGTGTGTTTTTCTGTGATTGGGTTACCTCACTCAGGATGATATTTTCCAGATCCATCCATTTGCCTATGAATTTCATAAAGTCATTGTTTTTGATAGCTGAGTAGTATACCATTGTGTACATGTACCACATATTCTGTATCCATTCCTCTGTTGAAGGGCATCAGGGTTCTTTCCAGCTTCTTGCTATTATAAATAAGGCTGCTATGAACATAGTGGAGCACGTGTCTTTTTTTTTTCCCAGAGCTGGGGACCGAACCCAGGGCCTTGCGCTTCCTAGGCAAGCGCTCTACCACTGAGCTAAATCCCCAACCACGTGTCTTTTTTATATGTTGGGGCATCTTTTGGGTATATGCCTAAGAGAGGTATAGCTGGGTCCTCAGGTAGTACAATGTCCAATTTTCTGAGGAACCTCCAGACTCTTTCCAGAATGGTTGCACCAGTCTGCAATCCCACCAGCAATGGAGGAGTGTTCCTCTTTCTCCACATCCTCGCCAGCATCTGCAGTACCTGGAGTTTTTGATCTTAGCCATTCTCACTGGTGTGAGGTGAAATCTAAGGGTTGTTTGGATTTGCATTTCCCTTATGACTAAATATGTTGAACATTTCTTTAGGTGTTTCTCAGCCATTCAGCATTCCTCAGCTGTGAATTCTTTATTTAGCTCTGAACTCCACTTTTTAATAGGGTTATTTGACTCCCTGCGGTCTAACTACTTGGGTTCTTTGTATATTTTCGATATCAGCCCTCTTCTGTTGTAGGAATGGTAAAGATCTTTTCCCAATCTGTTGGTTGCCATTTTGTCCTAACCACAGTGTCCTTTGCCTTACAGAAGGTTTGCAGTTTTATGAGATCCCATTTGTCGATTCTTGATCTTAGAGCATAAGCCATTGGTGTTTTGTTCAGGAAATTTTCTCCAGTTCCCATGTGTTCAAGTTGCTTCCCCACTTTTTCTTCTATTAGTTTGAGTGTATCTGGTTTGATGTGGAGGTCCTTGATCCACTTGGACTTAAGCTTTGTACAGGGTGATAAGGATGGATCGATCTGCAATCCTCTACAAGTTGACCTCCAGTTGAACCAGCACCATTTGCCGAAAATGCTATCTTTTTTCCATTGGATGTTTTGGCTCCTTTGTCAAAAATCAAGTGACCATAGGTGTGTGGGTTCATTTCTGGGTCTTCAATTGTATTCCATTGGTCTATCTGTCTGTCTCTGTATCAATACCATGCAGTTTTATCACTATTGCTCTGTAATACTGCTTGAGTTCAGGGATAGTGATTCCCCTGGAAGTCCTTTATTGTTGAGGATAGTTTTATCTATCCTGTGTTTTTTGTTATTCCAGATGAATTTGTAAATTGTTCTGTCCAACTCTTTGAAGAATTGGATTGGTACGTTGATGGGGATTGCATTGAATCTGTAGATCGCTTTTGGTAAAATGGCCATTTTTACTATATTAATCCTGCCAATTCATGAGCAAGGGAGATCTTTCCATCTTTTTCAATTTCTTTCTTCAGAGGCTTGAAGTTCTTATTGTAGAGATCTTTTACTTGCTTGGTTAAAGTCACACCGAGGTACTTTATATTATTTGGGACTATTATGAAGGATGTTGTTTCCCTAATTTCTTTCTCGGCTTGTTTCTCTTTTGTATAGAGGAAGGCTAATGATTTATTTGAGATAATTTTATACCCAGCCACTTTGCTGAAGTTGTTTATCAGCTTTAGTAGTTCTCTGGTGGAACTTTTGGGATCACTTAAATATACTATCATATCATCTGCAAATAGTGACATTTTTACTTCTTCTTTTCCTATCTGTATCCCCTTGATCTCCTTTTTTTTCTGATTGCTTTGGCTATAACTTCAAGAACTATATTGAGTAAGTAGGGAGAGAGTGGGCAGCATTGTCTAGTCCCTAATTTTAGTGGGATTGTTTCAAGTTTTTCTCTATTTAGTTTAATGTTAGCGACTGGTTTGCTATGTATGGCTTTTACTATGTTTAGATATGGGCCTTGAAATCCTATTATTTCCAGGACTTTTATCATGAAGGGGTGTTGAATTTTGTCAAATGCTTTCTCAGCATCTAATGAAATGATCATGTGGTTTTATTCTTTCAGTTTGTTTATATAATGGATCACGTTGATGGTTTTCCTTATATTAAACCATCCCTGCATGCCTGGAATGAAGCCTACTTGATCATGGTGGATGATTGTTTTGATGTGTACTTGGATTCGGTTTGCCAGAATTTTATTGAGTATTTTTGCGTCGATATTCATAAGGGAAATTGGTCTGAAGTTCTCTTTCTTTGTTGGGTCTTTGTGTGGTTTAGGTACAAGAGCAATTGTGGCTTCATAGAAGGAATTCGGTAGTACTCCATCTGTTTCAATTTTGTGGAATAGTTTGGATAGTATTGGTATGAGGTCTTCTATGAAGGTCTGATAGAATACTGTGCTAAACCTGTCTGGACCTGGGCTCTTTTTGGTTGGGAGACCTTTAATGAGGGCTTCTATTTTGCTAGGAGCTATGGGGTTGTTTAAATGGTTATCTGTTCCTGATTTAGCTTCGGTACCTGGTATCTGTGTAGGAAATTGTCCATTTCCTCCAGATTTTCCTGTTTTATTGAATATAGGTTTTTTAGTAGGATCTGATGATTTTTTAATTTCCTCTGTTTCTGTAGTTATGTCTCCCTTTTCATTTCTGATTTTGTTAACTTGGACACACTCTCTGTGTCCTCTTGTTAGTCTGGCTAAGAGTTTATCTATCTTGCTGATTTTCTCAAAGAACCAACTTTTGGTTCTGTTGATTCTTTCTATGGTTCTTTTTCTTTCTACTTGGTTCATTTCAGGTCTGAGTTTGATTATTTCCTGCCTTCTACTCCTCTTGGGTGTATTTGCTTCTTTTTGTTCTAGAGCTTTTAGGTGTGCTGTCAAGCTATTGACATATGCTCTTCTCCTGTTTCTTTCTGCAGGCACTCAGAGCTATGAGTTTTCCTCTTCGCATAGCTTTCATTGTGTCCCAAAGTTTGGGTATGTTGTACCTTCATTTTCATTAAATTTGAAGAAGTCTTTAATTTCTTTCTTTATTTCTTCCTTGACCAGTTTATCGTAGAGTAGAGCATTGTTCAGCTTCCCACCTATATGTGGGCGTTCTTCCCTTATTATTATTGAAGACCAGCTTTAGGCTGTTGTGGTCTGATAGGACGCATGGGATTATTTCTATCTTTCTATATCTGTTGAGGCCTGGTTTTGACCAATTATATGGTCAATTTTGGAGAAAGTACCATGAGGTGCTGAGAAGAATGTATATCCTTTTGCTTTAGGATAGAATGTTCTATAAATATCTGTTAAGTCCATTTGGTTCATGACTTCTCTTAGTCTGTCTATGTCTCTGTTTAATTTCTGTTTCCATGATCTGTCCATTGATGAGAGTGGGGTGTTGAAATCTCCTACTATTATTGTGTGAGGAGCAATGTGTGTTTTGAGTTTAGTAAGGTTTCTTTTATGTATGTAGGTGCCCTTGTATTTGGAGCAGAGATATTTAGGATTGAGAGTTCATCTTGGTGGATTTTTCCTTTAATGAATATGAAGTGTCCTTCCTTATCTTTTTTGATGACTTTTAGTTGAAAATTGATTTTATTCGATATTACAATGGCTACTGCAGCTTGCTTATTCCGACCATTTGCTTGGAAAGTTGTTTTCCAGCCTTTTACTCTGAGGTAGTGTCTGTCTTTGTCTCTGAGGTGTGTTTCCTGTAGGCAGCAGAATTCAGGGTCCTCATTGGGTATCCAGTTTGTTAATCTATGTCTTTTTATTGGGGAGTTGAGACCATTGATGTTGAGAGATATTAAGGAATAGTGTTTATTGCTTCCTGTTACACTCATATTTTGATGTGAGGCTATGTTTGTGTGCTTTTCTTCTCCTTGTTTTGTTGCTAAGACGTTTAGTTTCTTGCTTTTTCTAGGGTGTAGCTTGCCTCCTTATGTTGGGCTTTACCATTTATTATCCTTTGTAGCGCTGGATTTGTAGAAAGATATTGTGTAAATTTGGTTTTGTCGTGGAATATCTTGGTTTCTCCATCTATGTTAATTGAGAGTTTTGCAGGATACAGTAACCTGGGCTGGCATTTGTGTTCCCTTAGGGTCTGTATGACATCTGCCCGGGATCTTCTGGCTTTCAGAGTCTTTGGCGAGAAGTCTGGTGTGATTCTGATAGGTCTGCCTTTATATGTTACTTGACTTTTTTCCCTTACTGTTTTTAATATTCTTTCTTTATTTTGTCCATTTGGTGTTTTGAATATTATGTGATGGGATGAGTTTCTTTTCTGGTCCTATCTATTTGGAGTTCTGTAGGCTTCTTGTATGCTTATGGGCATCTCTTTCTTTAGGTTAGGGAAGTTTTCTTCTATGACTTTTTTGAAGATATTTAGAGAAACGCAGGAAGATATAAATAAACAAGTAGAAGCCTATAGAGAGGAATCACACATATCCCTGAAAGAATTCTAGGAAAACATAAATAAACAAGTAGAAGCCTATAGAGAGGAATCACAAAAATCCCTGAAAGAATTCCAGGAAAACACAATCAAACAATTGAAGGAATTAAAAATGGAAATAGAAGCAATCAAGAAAGAACACAGGGAAACAACCCTGGATATAGAAAACCAGAGGATGAGACAAGGAACCGTAGGTACAAGCATCACCAACAGGATACAAGAGATAGAAGAGAGAATCTCAGGAGCCAAGATTCCATAGAAATCATCAACACAACTGTCAAAGATAAGGTAAAACGGAAAAAGCTACTGGTTCAAAACATACAGGAAATCCAGGACTCAATGAGACGATCAAACCTAAGGATAATAGGTATAGAAGAGAGTGAAGACCCCCAGCTCAAAGGACCAGTGATTTTGAGAATCTTAATGTGTGGATTTTTTTCTCTTTAGCATTTCTCTCTTCTCTCTTTTCCTCTCCATCTCCCTCTCCCCCTCGCTCTCCCTCTCATGTTAAATAAATGGGATTCAATCCAGGGCAAGTGAATTATGTCATCAAGTCATAACCCGACTCCCTTTGGAATTATTTGGTTATGAGAGGCCACATAAAAGGATAGAATGTCACCCCATAGATTAAGTTTTGAGTAACATGTACTAATTTTATCTAGTAATGGAATTCAATGTGATATTTCAATGTCAAAGAAAATTTAATTCTGTTTCTGATAATTGCTTATAGTCACCTTAAACTAGATTCACTTTTCCTTTCCTTTAATGTCCAAGATTAGTTCAGATTCACGTTTACTTTGTTTGACTTGGTTCTGAAGCAAAACTGATAGTGTCCAAAGAATGCTAGTTGGGTGATTCAATTCACCCATTTAAAAACTTTGTCCACTCCAAATCTTTATCTTACATCTCTTTTAGTAACTCTAAAGTCTTATGTCACCTAATCTCAAGAATAGTATTATATTCTCAACTGATCCACTGATGCAATGAGCATTTAGTATGCATAATGCCATGCTGAATACTCTACAGAGAAGTTCTACATTGAGATATTTCCTTCATTTGTAATGCAATGCTATGCTCTTTGGGCTACTTTCAGAAGAATGGCTCTTCTATTAAGAGTAAACACATCCTTCCCCACACCTGGTCCTGAACCTCCCATCGCCCTCCCATCTCCCTTCCTTGCAGTTCCTTCCCTCAATCTGCTTCTTATGACTATTTTATTTTCCCTTCCAAGTGAGATTTAAGCTTCCTTGTTTGGGCCTTCTTTCTTGTTTAGCTTCTCTGGGTCTGTGGAGTGTGGCATGGTACCTGTAATTTATGGTTAATATCCACTTATAAGTGAGTACTGAGTACATACTATGTATGTCATTTTGGGACTGGGTTACCTTACTCAGGGTGGAATTCTCAAGTTCCATCCATTTGCCTGCAAAATTCTTGATGTCTTTGTTTTTAATAGTGGAATAGTATTCCATTGGAAAGATGTAGCACACTTTTTTAATCCACTCTTTAGTTAAGGGACAACTAGGTTGTTTTCAGTTTCAGGCTATTACAAATAAAGCTGTTCTGAACATAGTTGAATAAGTGTCTTTGTGGGATGTTGAAACATCTTTTGGGTATATGGCCAGGAGTGGTATACCTGGGTCTTGATGTGCAGCTTGACCTTCATCTGTGTCTAAAACAAATATAATGGGGCTATCCCAAAAGCTGTTGCCTATATGTGAGATATGTTCCACTTGCTGGGCTGCCTTGTCTGGCCTCAGTGGGAGAGGAAGCACTTAGCCTCAGAGAGATTTGAAATGCCATGGTATGGGGATTCCCAGGCAGGCCTTACTCTCTCAGAGGAGAACAGGGGAAGGACTAGTAGAAGGGGTGACCAGGAGGGGGCAGTGAGTTGGATGTAATGTGAACAAGTGAAAAAAAAATAAATTAAGTTTAAAAAGAAATAACATAAAAAAGTAAAAAACTACTTGGTTTTTAAAATATTAAACACCTGAGAATCATGGATCATTTTAGTTGTTTCTATAGTTAGATCATGATTTACTAAACACTTTTATGATAGGCTTTAGACCATATAGGTCTGACTATGTGAAGTCCAGCATAGCTATGAATATAGTGCAACATAAAATCATAAAAATTTTAAAACATTGAGTTGTTTTGACATTTAATTATATAGGTCTCAATTGAAAATTTATAGATGATATCATGTCACAGTGTCAAAAATTGTATCTATATATAAGATTTTGAAATGATTTTTCTAGTATGTTAGTATGATTCTGTCAATCATCCTTTGACCCTAATATGGTAACTACTTGTTAAATGTTCTACAGGGTCAGTTTCTCTCATTTCTAGTCTGCTGTCTGGATAATATATTTCCACAATTGAAGGTTTAGATGCTAGCCATATTAATGATTATCCAGAGACTGTTTCACTTTGGGAGGATATGCAGTTTTCTAGATTCCATGTGTTATTCCTTTCTGGTATACCTAGTTTTTATGTTTTGCTTTGCTTTTGCTTTTGTTTTTGTTTTTGTTTTTTTCAAGTATGGTTTCAAGTAACTTCCTAAAAACAAAACAAAACAAAACAATGTGAATGAAGAAATTAGTGAAACTTTATGTTTAAATTCTGACAATTTGGACATCACATTTGAGTGATTTTTTTTCAGTATAGAAATAGAGATTTTTAGCCTTGAATACTACTTTATATGCTTCTGGGATATATTAAATGTTGTTCACAAATCTAAACACTTTTAAAATATTTTTATTCCCTTTGGGTAAATGTGTTAAATTATTTTATATTGGATTATCTGCATTCTCCATTTTCTTATTCCTTTTATTTTCTTTATTAATTGGTTATTTTATTTATTTACATTTCAAATTTTATCCCGCTTCCCATCTTACCTGCACAAGCCCCCCCCCCACTACTTCATTCCATCACTGCTCACATTTATCTCTATAAGAGTGTTCCTCTACCCACTAACCCACTCCTACCTCACCGATCTAGCATCCTCCTATGCTCTAGTATCCCCCTACACTAGGGCATCAATCCCTCACAAGACCAAGAACCTTCCCTCCCACTGATGCCAGATGAGACCATCCTCTGCTACACATGCACCTGGAGCCCTGGGTCCCCCAATGTGTACTCTTTGGTTGGTGGTTTAGTCCCCGGAAGCTCTGCAGGGGAGGTCTGGTTGGTTGATATGGTTGTTCTACTTATGGGGTTGAAATCCCCTTCAACTCCTTCAGTCCTTCCCCTAACTCTTTCCTTGGGGTCTCCAGATTCAATCCAATGGTTGGCTGTGAGTATCTGCATCTATTGTAGTTAGATGCTGGCAGAGTCTCTCATAGGACAGCCATATTAGGTTTACATTTTGGAGCACTTCTTGGCATCAACAATACTGTCAATACTGTCTGTGTTTGGTGTCTGCAGATGGGATGGAACCCAAAGTGGGGCAGTCTTTGGATGGCCTTTCCTTCAGTCTGCTCCAATTTTTATCCCTGCATTTCTTTTAGACAGGGAAAATTCTGGGTTAAACATTTAGAGATGATCCCATCCTTCAACTGAGGGCCATGGCTATCTACTGGAGGTGGTCTCGTCAGGTTCCATCTCTCCTCCCTGCATTTCTTTTAGACAGGGAAAATTCTGGGTTAAACATTTAGAGATGATCCCATCCTTCAACTGAGGGCCATGGCTATCTACTGGAGGTGGTCCCTTCAGGTTCTATCCCCATTGGATATTTCAGCTATTATCATTCCAATTGGGTCCTGGAAGCCTCTTGCTTCCCTGGCATCTGGGACTTTCTAGTGTTTCTCCAATTCCCCACCCTCCACTGCTACATATTTCTATTAATTCTCCTGACTTTCTGGACTTCTTTCCTGTGTTTTCCCATACCTGATCCTGCCCTGCCTTTTCCTCCCCACTTCTCCCTTCTAGGTCCCTCTATCCCTTTACCTCCCTTCATTATTGTCTTCCCCCTTCCAAGTAAGACCGAGGCATCTAAACTTTGGTCTTCCTTCTTGTTAAGCTTCATATGATCTATGATGTATCATCGGTATTCTGAGACTTTTGGCTAACATTCACTTATCAGTGAGTATATATATATATATATATATATATATATATATATATATATGTATATATGTGTGTGTGTGTGTGTGTGTGTGTGTGTGTGTGTGTATGTGTGTGTGTGTGTGTCCAATTAGGGTCTGGGATATCTCACTCAGGATATTTTCTAGCTCCATCCATTTGCCTACAACATTAGTGAAGTCATCACTTTAAATACCTGAATAATATCCATTATGTAAATGTACCACATTTTCTATTTCTATTCTTCTGTTGAGGAACATCTGGGTTGTTTCCAGCTTCTGGCTATTATAAATAAGGCTGCTATGAACATAGCATGTGTCCTTGTCATATATTAGAGCATATTTTGGGTATATACCCAGCAGTGATATAGCTAGATATTCACTTAGAACTATTTACAATTTTCTGAGAAACTACTGAATTGATTTCCAAAGGGATTACACCAGCTTGCAATCCCACCAGCAATAAAGGAATATTTCTCCTTCTCTAAATCCTCACCAGCATCTGCTGTTATCTGAGTTTTTGATCTTAGCCATTCTCACAGGGTTGTTTTGGTTTGCATTTCCCTAATGGCTAAGGATGTTGAACATTTCTTTAGGTGTTTCTTGGCCATTTGATATTCCTCAGCTGAGAATTCTTTGTTTAGCTCTGTACACCATTTTAATAGGGTTATTTCGTTCAGAACATCAATGACTTATGCTCTAAGATCAGTAATCAACACATGGGACCTCATAAAATTGCAAAGGTTCTGTAAGGCAAAGGACACTGTCAATAGGACAAAACGGTAGCCACAGATTGGGAAAGGATCTTTACCAATCCTACATCTGATAGAGGGCTAATATCCAATATATATAAAGATCTAAAGAAGTTAGATTCCAGACAACCAAATAATATTTAGCCATTTAAAAGTCTCCTGGGACTGCTGTAACTACATTGAAAGGAGTAAGAGAAAAATTTGTTGGAGTCAAATGCAGACATGAATAGATAGATAATGAATGAAGAGTCTTAACAGGCAATTCTAAGAACTTTTAGTCTGAGAAAAGTGATAAGTCATTGGATAGAATTTTGGAGTTCCATGATATGGCTTAGGTTTTAAAAGATTAGAAATGAAATGAGCTATGCAAGGCCAATGTGCATTCTCTAGACTATCACTTAAATTTACATAACCTTTTCCCTTAAATATTAAGCTGTTCTATTATATCCCAGTGCCTTATGCAAATGAGTATATTGCAAGCCAACAATTAGAAACAACAATACCTGAAAGGAAAACTTTTAAAAAATCTATTGCTAAAATAGTGACTTGTGCATGCTCAAGACAACTGTAAAATGCTGACACCATATACAAAGTTTGACTTTCATGATGTTTTGCATTCCAAGGAGATACAAAAATTAATGACCAATGGATACAGAATGGCTGGAATTTGGCTCCACTGCTAGCCTTTTCCAATAAACCCCATCTTATTTTAAACAGGATTCTTCAGAGTATGATTAGCCACAATTTTAATTGGGTGTGACAACTGACAAGAGAATTAAATTGATGAAAATTAAAACTTTAACAATAACATTAAATGGACTTTAACATCTTTTGTACCTTTGACAGTACATTTATACCACTTTCAACAAACCACTTAAATAAAGCATCTTTGTTAAACCAACAGCTAATTAAATTCAGGCTTTATATGAAAAATAATACAATTCTTAGTACCAGTTATAGACACTGTGAACTATGAATACAACTCTGTATATCTTTAGTGAAACTGCCCAATAAATATTAAAATATAAATCAGTATTAGTAAATAAAGATAATTTAAAATGTGCCAAGAAAGGAAGATAGAGACAGCAAGATCAGTCAACTATTATGACAATTCTGTCCTAGGTAATTTTTATGGGACTTGGGATAGAATATAGATCTTGATGTGTTCCAGGAAGGAGCTCTAATACCTCAGCTTTTGTCCTAGATTCTTTCAATGATTTTGTTCCACAGTAGCTTTTTATAACATGTATATATCCACATAATCTGTAGACACAAAAACGTAGCTTCTATGTCTTTCATGTTTAATTCTAGTGAATTTATTTTAGTATATATCCGTGCTTTTTTTTGTAAACATACAGCATTAGTCATATTGTTGACTGGTGTTTAATACACTAATCAGTTCAAGTTAGCATAAGTCATAAATGATCTTTAAACTTCTCATGTAATTTCCCTTGCCATTTTCAGATAAAAATGTGATTGTTAAGCTAGGAATATGGCTCAGTTGCTAAGGTGTTTGCCTTGCAATCATGAGAATCTTATTTTAATTTCATTACCCTGAAATAAAACATTAAAAAGTTGAGCAGGGTGTCATGTGCTTAAAATTTCAGTCTTAAGGCTTACTAACCAGCTAGCCTAGCCTTATCAGTGAAATTAATGCCACTGAGAGACCCTGCCTTAAAAAGCAAAATGGACAGCTTCTAAGAAACAAAATGCACAGCTACATACACATGTGGGTCCATATATAAACAAGTACCTCACATGTGCATACAAACTTATAAGCAAAAATAGAGAATATTTAAATTATTCAGTAATATTTTCAAGGTTTTTCATATATGCTTATCCTCTCTAATAATCAGTGCCTCTAATGTATAGTCAGTATACTCCTACATGCAACGAACTACAACAACAAGCCAATAGATATGTAGTTTTCCTCAATTTTGAAGATGCTTTCATAATTTCATTCCTGTATCTGCTGAATTTCTACCACATTTTCTCTATGTGTTTATGAAACCAAAATCATGCCTCAATGATAAAGCATTTTCTGCCTGAACTCATTATCTTCCTACATATCATCTTGTAGGACATACCAAATATATTATAATTTAAATTTATATTGTCTGTATATAATTCAAGTAGCACATGTGGGCACCATTTAATTTATTAATGGACTAAGTGTTTCTTGCAATATTTTATTTATTCCTTGATAATTTTATTCATGAATACAATGATTATTCAGTATTGAAAGAACAGTAAAGGTATCCTGAAGGCAAGACGTCAAACACTACGGAGTCCAACTTTCAAATGCAATAAACATTTAAAAACTTTTAAAAACAATGAGCCTACATTGATAGTTTCACCTGAAGTGACACAGCTCATAACAACCACCCAGGAAAAACGATTCTTTGTGGTATACAAAGGATAATAATATTGTGACCCAAAATAGTAAGGTTCCATCCTGAACTAGCATTAGAACTTTGTAATATTATCAAATGGCATTGTAGTAATGGATGATGCAAAATGGAGTGGATCATTGGGTCTTATACTACAGTTCTAGAGTGAAACTGAGATAAAGTGGCAATGTTGGAGTCTCCATAATGAAGTTGTAAGAGACAAGTGTTTAAAGTTATGAGGGTGAAGACTTAATTGCAATGAATGCTTTAGAATCTTAGAGGTTCAGGAATAAGGGATATGCGGTGGAAAGCCAAAGGCATGGTGTGTGGCTACCCCAAGGGAGAATCTCTGTGTGTTACAGGTGTCTGAGCTGCAAGATGTAACTATCTACGTTCCATGGAACATAGATTCCATCATAAACCCTAGATTTTACATATGGTGCTAAAAGATTTGACATTTGCCTTGATGACTTTCAGTCTTGCTTTTTGCTCATCATCCCATACTTTCTTTTTGGAATAAAATATTTATCTAATGGCATTGTATATTTGAAGTAGATATCTTTGTTTTGAATTTTGGAAGCTCTTAATTAAAAGAGTGCCTTGCTCAGATGAAACTTGGACTATAGAGTTTTAGAATGTTGAGATTATTAAAATTAGTGAGAACTTTGGATGTTGGACCAATGTATTTTGCAATATGAGATGCCCAGGAGTCTATGGTAATGCAGGGTATATTTACAGATTAAAAGTGATGTCGGGGGGATAGAAGGGGAGTGGTTGGGGAGGGGGACACCCTTATTTAAGAAGGGGAAGGGGTTGGGATAGGGAGCTTATGGCCAGGAAACTGGGAAAAGGAATAGCATTTGAAATGTAAATTTAAAAAAATATATCCAATAAAAAAGAAAGAAAAAATATCCGATAAAAAAAGTGATATCTTTGTCTGCCAAGGTTAGAAAGGTTGTCTATAATGCTAATACTAGATGATCTATTTGATGGGATTTAGAATGGCTATTCCAAAAATATTTGAGGGATTATCTAGATGATTTAGATTACTCTAAAGTGGGCAATACAGTTCTATGGGCAGGAGAATTTCAGACAGAATAAAAATGAAAACATAAGCTGAACACAAATATTCATTGCTCTCTTCTTCCTGACTGCAGAAATAACCAGCTATCTCCAGATTTTGCCTTCATACCTTCTGTTACCACGAGAGACTATATTACCTAGAACTATAGGCCAAAATAAAAATTCCTCCTTTAAGTTGCTTTTATTTTTGGTATTTTGTAATAGCAGAAGTAAAAAGTAACACAGATATATATATATATATATATATATATATATATATATATATATATATATATATATATATATACAAACATAATTATTGTGTTTGGAACTACCCAAATATTTCATTAATTCATTTAATGAATATTTTATTAATATAATTTATGCAACATGAAAATAGAATGACAAAAGAAAAGTTGAATTTTGTTGTTGACATGGGAAGACAAAGACATCTGATGTTTGTAGAAACAGGGTACATAATTATAGTTTCAAATGCTTTTGTAGTGATTTTCTTCATCATGGTTCTTTGATTCTCTAGGTAATCAAGAACTCCTTCTATATTGTTATCCATGTAGCTTTGGAATCCACTTTCTCCCAAACAGAACAATAAAATGAGGAAGAACTATGAAAAGCTAAAATGTTACACAAAAAGCAATGTTTCTCTTTCTTCACTGTTTTAGTCCAGTGGTAACACCCTGGAAGATTGTCAACCTGTTAAAACATGAATCAATGTTGTAATTTAACTTTATTTCTGATTTTAAAATTCTGACTAAAACCATCATTCTAAAAAGTCAAACACAGTTTTTTTTTATTAACTTGAGTATTTCTTATATACATTTCGAGTTTTAAGATGGAAGCACCAAGCCACTAATAGGAGATCTAGTTGATAATTGGCAATTATTTCTACTTTCAAGTTTCTTATTGACACCTTTGTTAAGAATTCTCAAACGTATCTTACATTTGGTAATATTCCCCAAAGTCCCTTATTCCTAGATAATGATATTTCCAGTCTTAAACCAGAAATAGCATCATTTCTTACCCTCTGCACTAGTCAGTTAGTCATTAAATCCTGTCAGTTTTCCAAGGAAAATGTCTTTTAAATAACCATTGTCTTCATTCTGATTCATCGAGACTGTGTAGTAACAGTATATTTTCTCTTTTGTTTATATTTCAGAAAGCTCTTCTTTTTGTAATAGCACATTTGATTATGTGGGCATGAGTTTGAATCCCAAGAACCCATATAAAAGTACCCTCTTCATGCTAAGATATACCCTGAGTTGAGCTTGTAGAAATCATGTGCAATCTCTCACAATCACTGTGAATATACACATTCATCTGCATTGTTGTGTCTATAAAACATTGTTTCCTTTTAGTCATCCATTACTTTGGATTCCTACAATCTTTCTGCCTTTCCATGATGATCCCTGAGTCTTGAATTAAGAAGTAGGATATATACATCCTGTTTATTGTTGAGAACCCCATACCTTATCATTCCCTGTACTTTGAACAGTTGTGAGTCTCTATATTAATTATCATCTACTATAGAGGATGAATCTTCTTTGATGAGGGTTAAGAGTTGGGTTAATCTACTGGTATAACAATATGTTATTAGGAATCATTTTAATACTACCTACATTTGTAAGCATAATAGTAGGAGGGCCTATTACCTATCTAGACATTTGGCCCTAATAATGTTACCAGGTAGGAGTACTATTTTGTGGAGTGGGCATTGAATACTACTATGGGTCTCTCCCATAGCATCTATACCACTATTGCACTACTGGGTATATCTTGCCAGGAAAGTCATGATTGCACCTTTAAGCATTTGTAGATGATGAAGATTCATTATTATGTTTCTTTCCTGGTAACAATCATAGTGTGTACTTCCATTATAAAAATTAGTCAGTAGGACTGACACATCCAAGTTAGGACCACTTGATTTGTCCATGTTTTGTGAATTAAATATGTAGAATACCAATAGTGTCTTAACTAAAGTTCTAGAGCAGTGGTTATCGACCTGTGGGTTGTGATACCCTGTATACTAAATGTTTACATTATAATTAATAACAGTAGCAAAATTAAAATTTTTAAGTAGCAACGAAATAATTTTATGGCTGGGGTCACCACAATTTGAAGAACTATATTAAAGGGTCACAGCATTAGGAAGTTTGAGAACCACTGTTCTGGAGGCATTTTGAAGCACTGATGTGGAGCTACATTTATTAATCATGACTCCAGATAATAAAGTACTTACTACATTCCAGTTACTAAAATATAAGTCTTGCGACAGTTTTTAAATTGGACTTCATGGAATTACAAAGCTTCTACACAGCAAAATAAACAATCATCAATGACCCTGTCTACAAAATAGTAGATTAGTAGAAAATTTTTATAGCCATATCTGGTAAAGGAAAAATATCAAGAATATAACACAAAATTGAAAAATAAAATTAAATAAGAAAAATTTAACCAACCCAATTAATAAATGCCTTAAGGAAATTAGTAGTTTCCAAAAGTGATATATAAATAGCAAACAAACATTCAAAACACTTCAACATCATAAACCATCTGAGAAATGAAAATAAAACTTCTCTAAAGTTCTCTCTCACTCAGGTCAGAATGGTATTACAAAAAGAAATGACCACAAATATCAAAGAGGATGCTAACAAAGGTGAACATTTGTTCTTTTGGAAGGTAAGCTAGTTCATCCACTATGGAAATAATTGTGGCATTTCTTTAGAAAACTAAATATAGATCTACCATATGATCAACTAATATCACTTCTGGGTATTGATCCAAAGATTCCAAGTCATTATATCACAGAGATGCATGGACATCAAAGTTTATTGTGAATTTATTAACAGGACTTTAGTTAATGAAACAACTTAGGTGCACAACAACTGAAGAATGAATGGAGAAAATAAATATAGATTTATATATACAATATGATACTCAACAATTAGAAATAATGAATCTATTCCATTTGCAGGAAAATGGATATAAAATAAAATAATCATATCAAGTTAATTAAGCCAGCTCTGCACTTTGTGGATCCTAGTCATCACACACACACACACACACACACACACACACACACACACACACACACACACGTTTACCATATATGTACCATGACCTGAAAGTAGAAACCAAATTATCTACAAAACAAAAGAGACTAAATGGTCCCAATGTAAATCTTTATAATAACAAACTATAGTCAGCCATATAATCTAATTTTGGGTGATGAAATAAACTATAATGACTTGTCATTGAAAAACTAAAATTGAACACATGGCTTGGCAGAGGATTTCAGATCAACTACCCTATAAATTGTGTTTTGTGCTTAATTAAATTCAGTGATACTATTTGATATTAGAAAATTATAAACAAACTCCATGACACAAAACCTAACATTACTTCTGTGATGGTTTGAATATTTATGGGCCCCACAGATTCTTAAGTTTAAATGCTTGGCCATAGGGAGTGTTATTATTAAGAGGTATGGCCTTGTAGGAGTAGATGTGCCTTTGTTAAAAGTGTGCCACTGTGGGGATGGGTTTTGATGTCTTCTATATGCTCAAGATATAACCAATGTGGAATATAGTCTCCTTCTGCTGCTTTTGGATGAAAATGTAGAACTCTCCCTAAGCACCATGTCTGCCTGGACATTGCCATCCTTCCTGACATGATGATAATGGACTAAGCCTCAGGAATAATAAGCTAGTCTCAATTAAATATTGTCTCTATACAAGTTGTCATGGTCTCTTCACAGCAATATAATGCTAAGTCATTTTCTTTCACTGAAAATACATTATAGACTGTGGGTCTGAATTCTGTCCCAATGTTGGGATGTGGGGAATAACACTGGAACAGGATGTTCTACACTGATGCTGTCGGGTACTGGGCTTTAAGAAAGTGGTGTGATACTCAGGGGGTGAAAGGATGCAGTCTAAGATGGGGGAGGCCAAAGTTAGTGTTCCCTGACTCCCGGACATCTAGAGTGCTGCACAGAAGAGTTGGAATGAAGGATCTGAGGACAGGGGAAATGTAACTTAACTCAGCTCATAGATAATTGTCCTTAGCTTGGCAGTGGTTATCTGGAAGTGCAGAGAAGCCTTCTATGAGAGACTTAGGCTGTAGTTATGTAAGCAGTTTTGATGGAGAATAAAAAAGTCCATGTTTATGCATATCATTTATTGAAAGTTTATTGTGGAAAATGGATGCATATCAACTCCTTAGGGTGAATAGAGATTAAATAACTTTTGGTAGGAATGTCTAAGAAGGGAAGCTTATTGGCTAACCCCTCAGAGCATCTAGGTACCTCATTAGCATGTAGAACTTGGTTCTGGGCTTCATGAGTCACTTGGGGAGTATGGACAAATGTTCCTGGCCAGGAATCTAGTAGGCAGCAGAGAAGCATCTACCATCTCAGATGTGTAACCAAGTGCTGGGTCTCAGATCTGCTCTAACTTACCAAGTTTCCTGGAAATGGTCCACCATCTGACAATAGACAAAAGTGGGTGTTACAGCTCCTTTGGGTCAGAACATCTTTTTAAAAAGGACATTAAAGGAGACAAACACTGTGCATTGAAAATGTTTGCATTCTACACATTGTACTTCCAGATTGAAGAACTCTGGATGTGGCAGTAACATACACACAAACTTGAATTCTATTTACTAACTATATAATTTGTAGAAAGGAAAAGGTTTGTACATTTGTTCTGTGTGAAGTCTGTAAAGTTGAAAGCACAATTAAGGTAGATGTTTAAAGATTAATGGAGCATGTTGTGTCTCTAAAACAACACATAAAATCAATTCTGTTGGGAAGCCTGAGTTGTTAAGTAAGAAGTATTGATTTAAATTACCTAACAATAACAAGTATATCATATGTAGTTTTGTCACAAATACCCCACAGGCTTGCCCGCAGAGTTGTTTATTTAAAAAATATATCAACTGTATCATGTATATTTTCAGGAAGCATATTTAAAATCCTATGGCATATATATTAATAGCTTTGATTATGCTTGTAATAGGTTTTTTTATTAAAACATTTTTACCCATTTGGTGGCAACTGAAAAAGTAGCAACTCTAAAGAATTTTTGATTTTGCTGAAAATGAATCAGAGTGTAAAGTAGTTTTTATATTTTAAATTTTGTTAACTTTTACAGTTCCATACATATATACTTTGCAGAGTGACTACTTTAACATTTTACCTCCATATTAGCCCTCTCTACTCCACCCCTCCTCAAATTGTTCACATGCATTCATAGCTTTTCATTTTGTTTTTTGACCCACCAAAATTATCCAGAAAAATCTTCCTGATCCTGGGTTTGAAACTATACACTGAAGAATGATGGGCTTAGTAATGGGTTCACAACTTAAGACAGTGATATTTATGACCCTCACAATCAATCAACAGCCAGGATGTCTGAGGTAAAGACTAAGAACCTGTGAGTAATTCCCTATTTCTTGAAAATTTGTTGATAGGATTGCTTTAGAGTAGGCCCTGGGTACAGTTGATATGATTTATGCTAATTGCATACTGTATTGGGAATATTATTTCATGGCCTTTTACCCTACATTCTTATCTTCCATATGTTCCAATTCCTCTCAAATAATATTCCCTGAGCCTTAAAGAATATGGTATAAGTGACTGATTTGGGAACAAGCCTATATAAGTTGTTTATATTTTATATCATTGCTTGCCAGGAATCTCTGCATCCACTATTTTATTGTTCATTTTAAGGAGAGGCTTCTTTGGTTAAGACTGGGAGCAGCTTTTGTCTCTGGATAAAATTACTATTTTAGTAGGTAATTTATTGCTATATCAATTAAGTTAACCATCAGAGATACTTGTATTGGCATACTTGTGGGGCTACTCCCTCCCCATACCTAGCTCATTAGCCAGGCTTTCAGTATCGAGCACTGGTCTCCTGCCTCCCTAGTGAAGAGAATCTATTCTGAGGGCAGTTACTTACTCCTTTCTCAAAAGTCCAAGCCACTATTGCCTGGAAATATTTTGCATCCCAACTGGCTTCTTTATATTACCTTTTTCCAATTAATCATATCCCCATCTGCACCTTCATCTCTCAGATATCCCTACTCTCCTCCCTCCCTAACTAAACCTTTTCATCTACAGTATTCACTCCTTGTAATTTGTTTTAATATTTTAATTTAGAAGTAACTAATTAAGATTTTTGACATAGTTAGATAATAAATACAGAAATTATTAATAGCTTATTTAGATACAGCCACTTATTTAGATATAGATATAGATATACTTCTTGTTTCCACAATTTGCAGAACACCTCAATACTTGGCTGTATAAATTTTAGGAATTTAGATTTGTATATATACATTTTAAAAGTACATGTCTACGCAGAGATGAAATCATGGTGGAATTCTCTGTTGCTATTTGTAATTAGCAATTTTGTACTGTATTTTATATTTCTTTCATGTAGTCATAACAATCTTAATTCTCTTGTATTTTGAATAGGATTGGTTATTTTATATATGAGAACAATAGCAAACTGTAGTATATTTGGAAAAACAAAAATACAAATATACAGAACAGAATTTATTTCTGCAGTTGCCATTAGGATGCAATATCATGAATGATCTGCAAGATGTTCAGAAGGAATGAAGAAAAACATTTGTGGAATTCTTCAAATTTGATAGAAAAATACAATTTGTTAGGACTAAATTTATTAAGACAATAATAATTTGGTTATGCCTCAAAATAATTAATAGATTTCCAAGTATATTTTAGTAAAAATTTCATTAGATTTCCACTGCAAATATATTTTTAAATCTTTACTTTGATATCATCTTTTAGTGTTATATATCCCCTGTTGTGACCATTAACATGTTTATTAATCAGATTAATAAAATTTGTTTATAAAACAAAGCTAAACCACAATAATAGGTTAAGTGCACAATCATTTTATTCAAAGCATATTATTTCTCTGACAACCTTTGGAAAATTTAGGAAATGAAAAGCAAATTTGGTTCAACCAATATGTTCCCTTTTATTTGCTTTAGGAATATTTTAAATTAATGATTACTTCAGTTGCTTAAAGAAATAAAAATGTTTAAGACAATGGAAAGCTAGGATAATGATGCTTCTGTGATTTTAATAGTCATTATCATCATGGTTTGTGTTTGTATGTGTGTGTGTGTGGGTGTGTGTGGGTGTGTATGCGTGTGTTTGTATAAATCGGGTATTTTCTAGTTTATCATAGGTAAATTCTAAGTCACTTATTCTTAAAATATATTGTTAGTTATCATAAAACAAATGAACAATTGATATATAATTTATATTTATTAACAATTTAATTATATATTTAATAAACAATTGATTTACATTCACAGAAAAACGACTATATATCAAAAAAAGGGATGAGAAAATAATTTACGTGACAGTTAAAGACCTTTGTAAACTAATGACCTTCTGGTTATAAACTTAATCAAAAACAACACGAATAAATACTATTCTATCTGCTTTAATTGAGCAAAATATAATGGAAAATGATAATTGAGTAAACCTTAAATTAATCCTGATGATATAACAGTGTGCTTAAGATTACATACCTTATGAATATAGACGCAAAAATATTCAATAATATTCCTGCAAACCAAATCCAAGAGCACATCAAAACAATCATTCATCATTATCAAGTAGGCTTCATCTCATGTATGCAGGGATGGTTTAATATATGGAAAACCGTCAATGTAATCCACCACATAAACAAACTGAAAGATAAAAAACAAATGATCATTTCATTAGATGCTGAGAAAGCATTTGACAAAATTCAACACCCCTTCATGATAAAAGTCTTGAAAAGAACAGTAAATAAAGGCCCATATCTAAACATAGTAAAAGCCTTATGCAGCAAACTAGTAACAAATATTAAATTAAATGGAGAGAAACTTGAAGCAATTCTACTAAAATGAGGGACTAGAGAAGACTGCCCACTCTCTCCCTACTTATTCAATATAGTACTCAAATTCCTAGTCAGAGCAATCAGACAACAAAAGGAGATCAAGGGGATACAGATTGGAAAGGAAGAAGTCAAAACATCACTATTTGCAGATGATTTGATAATATATTTAAGTGATCTCAAAAGTTCCACCAGAGAATTACTAAAGCTGATAAACACCTTCAGCCATGTGGCTGTGTACAAAATTAACTCAAATAAATCAGTAGCCTTACTCTACCCAAAAGAGAAACAAGCTGAGAAAGAAATTAGGGAAATGACACCCTCAAAATAGTCCCAAATAATATAAAATACCTTGCTGTGACTTTAACCAAACAAGTGAAAGATCTGTATGATAAGAACTTCAAATCTCTGAAGAAAGAAATTGAAGAAGATCCCAGAAAATGGAAAGATCTCCCATGCTCATGGATTGGCAGGATTAATATAGCAAAAATGGCCATTTGACCAAAAGCGATCTATTCAATGCAATTCCCATCAAAATTCCAATCCAATACTTCATAGAGTTAGACAGAACAATTTGCAAATTCATCTGGAATAACAAAAAAAACAGGATAGCTAAAATTATCCTCAGCAATGAAAGGAATTCCGGGGAAATCACTATCCCTGAACTCAAGCAGTATTACAGAGCAATAGTGATAAAAACTGTATGGTATTGGTACAGAGACAGACAGATAGACCAGTGGAATAGAATTGAAGACCCAGAAATGAACCCACACACATATGGTCACTTGATTTTGACAAAGGAGTCAAAATCATCCAGTGGAAAAAAGATAGCATTTTCAGCAAATGGTGTTGGTTCAACTGGAGGTCAGCATGTAGAAGAATGCAGAGCGATCCATTCTTATCACCCCGTACAAAGCTTAAGTCCAAGTGGATCGAGGACCTCCACATCAAACCAGATACACTCAAACTAAAAGAAGAAAAAGTGAGAAAGAATCTTGAAAACATGGGCACTGGAGAAAATTTCCTGAACAAAACACCAATGGCTTATGCTCTAAGATCAAAAATTGACAAATGGGCATCCCTTAAAACTACAAAACTTCTGTAAGGTAAAGGGAACTGTTGTTAGGACAAAATGGCAACTAACATATTGGGAAAAATCTTTACCAATCCTACAACTGATAGAGGGCTTATATTCAAAATATACAATGAACTGAAGAAGTTAGGCCGCAGGGAGACAAATAAGCCATTATATAATGGGATTCAGAGCTAAACAAAGAATTCAAAGCTGAGGAATGCCAAATAACTGAGAAACACCTAAAGAAATGTTCAACATCTTTAGTCATAAGGGAAATGCAAATCAAAACAACCCTGAGATTTCACCTCACACCAGTGAGAATAGCTAAGATCAAAAACTCAGGTGACAGCAAATGCTGGCGAGGATGTGGAAAAAGAGGAACACTCCTCCATTGCTGGTGGGACTGCAAACTGGTACAACCATTCTGGAAATCAGTCTGGAGGTTCCTCAGAAAATTGGGCATTGAACTACCTGAGGACCCAGCTATACCTCTCTTGGGCATATACCCAAACATGCCCCAATACATAACAAAGACACATGCTCCACTATGTTCATAGCAGCCTTATTTATAATAGCCAGAAGCTGGAAAGAACCAAGATACCCTTCAACAGAGGAATCGATACACAAAATGTGGTACATCTACACAATGGAATACTACTCAACTATCAAAAACAACGAGTTTATGAAATTCATAGGCAAATGAATGTAACTGGAAAATATCATCTTGAGTGCAGTAACCCAATCACAGAAAAACACACATGGTATGCACTCATTGATAAGTGGATATTATTGTCCAAATGCTCGAATTACCCTAGATGAACAGAACACATGAATCTCAAGAAAGATGACCAAAATGTGGATGCTTCACTCCTTCTTCAAAAAGGGAACAAGAATACCCTTCGGAGGGTATAGGGAGGCAAAGTTTAGAACAGTGGCTGAAGGAAATCCCATTCAGTACCTGTTCCACATGTGCCCATAAATATACAGCCACCAAACTAGATAAGATTGATGAAGCAAAGAAGTGCAGACTGACAGGAACTGGATGTAGATCTCTCCTGAGAGACACACCCACAATACTACAAATACATAGGTGAATGCCAGCAGCAAACCACTGAACTGAGAATGGGACCCCTGTTGAAGATATCAGAGAAAGGACTGAAAGAGCTTGAAGGAGCTTGAGACCCCATATGAACAACAATGCCAACCAACCAGAGCTTCCAGGGACTACGCCACTACCCAAAGACTGACCCTGGGCTCCAACAGCACAGGTAGCAATTAATAGCCTAGTGAGGGCACCAGTGGAATGGGAAGCCCTTGGTCCTGCCAATAGTGAACCCCCAGTGAACGGGATTTTTGGGGGGAGGGCAGTAATTGGAGGAGGATGGGGAGGGGAACACCATATAGAAGGGGAGGGGGAGGGGTTAGAGGAATGTTGGCCTGGAAACAAGGAAAGGGAATAACAATTGTAATGTAAATAAGAAATACCCAATTTAATAATAATAGTGGAAAAAAGAATTGAGAAAAATTATTTGTTATGAAAGATTACATAGTTCATTAATGGATCACAATATGAAAGATATCCAATGATTGTTTTCTTTTACTATTATTGTTATCATTATTTTTCTTATTATTTTACTTATTCATTTTATATCTCACTCACTGCCCCACTCCCAGTCACCCCTTCCCACAATCCTTCTATTGTCCCCCTCCTTTTTCCCCTGAGCAGGTACCCTTCTCTTGGTTATCCCTTCTCCTTGGTACATAAGTCTCTGCAAGGCTAGGTGCTTCCTCTCCCACTGAGGCAACAGAAGAAAATTCCCATGTACAAGCAACAGCTTTTAGGATAGCCCTGCTCTACTTTTTTGGGACCCACATGAAGACCAAGCTGCACGTGTTCTACATGTTTGCAGGGGGACCTAGGTGTAAACCTGGCATTGATACCATCAAACCTCATTTCCAACAGAGCAAGGATTATTTTTCTAAGCAGAAGTGAGCACTGTACTATTTTTCTGCCAGGCAACATTGAGCATCCAGAAGAAAATCTCTTGTACTTTACTCATGTTTAAACATGAGATGTGGTGTATTGTCAGCCTTTCCTACAGTGCTAAGAGTATTAGAAATAGACTTAGCTGTGTTGTGGGCAGACCATCTTATATATCAGTCATAGAAATCAGCCTATTATTCCTTTTTAAGTGTCTGTTAGTTGTGAACTCTGGTGATGCTTTCTTTCATGGAGACAACTACCTGATATTTCTCAGTTGTACAGCATAACTTGCTCTGTGACCTATGGATTTGAATTAGAAACTGCAGTTTGAACCATGAAGGCCCTTACAACATAACTTGTTGCCAAGTAACATCAAAAATATTCCAGAACCAAAAGCATTCTTCCTCTATAAAGGATAAATGTAGCCTTGAAAAACCTTAACAGCTTGTGTATGGAATTTTTCCAAAAGCATTTAGGGATATACTTCAACATAAGAGCAGATTTGCCATTAGTAATTACTGGACACAGTAGAACACATGTGATAAAGAAACTTTTATAATTTCATTTTATAATACACACTCTCCCCTATGCTACTAATGTTATACATAGACTTGTGCCAAGTATTAAAGATGGATTAAAAAGTACAATGAAAACTATTCCAAAATAAAAGACAAACTCATAAAGTAATTTGAAAATGAAAGTATACAAAGATATTATAATATAAAGCAAGATCCAGAGCTAAAAATATGTACTTTAGAATTATATTTAAATAACTAAAATCTAACCCTAAAAGAAGATGGAGAAACAAAGATAAGGTATTAAATGTTTATGAGGATATTGTAAAAGTATTTAAGAGTCATATATAAGAATTTTATTTATTTATATTTATTTTTATGTTGTACATTTTATATTTATGTAATTTTATATTATATACTTTCATTTATATTATATTTATTTATATTTAAGAAATATAAAGTCAAGAATTTAAATTTTTAACAATTTTAGTTTTTTAAGAGTAGATTTTTCAGGGGCTGGGGATTTAGCTCAGTGGTAGAGCGCTTACCTAGGAAGCGCAAGGCCCTGGGTTCGGTCCCCAGCTCTGAAAAAAAAAGAACCAAAAAAAAAAAGAGTAGATTTTTCAATTTAATATATCAAATGGCAATGTAAAACTGAAGTCCACCTTTAAGAATTCATAATGCATGCCTCACAGACAGAAAAAGAGTTAAAATATTATTATGATTTAAAATTATTTAATACTATTTCCCTTATTTTTCACTATTTTTAAATATCTTAGATCTTGGAGTCATTTTCCTCTGTCACCATTTATTCACAATTATTCATCCATAACTATTAAGTTTTATGCTGAATTAAGCAAATGAAATAAAAGAAATCACATATTAGCTAATATAATTAGTGCTGTCATCACTTTGGTATATTATTATTCTTTATTACTTTCTATTATATCTTGGGGTATTTTTCTTTTAGGGTAGAAATTCTTGGTCAAAAGCTAAAAGAACAAATGATGTTTGATCTAGTCAACTTCTCAGTATTGATGGCAGTATCATAAATGCATAAAACATGTTTTCTTGGAACTTGTTAAAGAGACTATCATAAATTTTGTGAAGGACAAACCTAAGTATATTATAGGAAAATTATAATTACAACTTATTTTGATTGAAGTAGACACGTTTTTATAAGATAAGAATTGTTTATATTTCCTTTTGGGGGGGAAAGAGTTTATTTAGCTTTCACATCACTGTTCATCATGGAAGAATTTCAATACAAGAATTCAAACAGGGACATGGAAGCAAGAGCTGATGCAGAAGGTATGATGGAGTATTCTCTCCCTATGACTTGCTCAGCCTTCTTTTCTACAAAACCCAAAGCTACCAGCCCAAGGCTGGAACCACTCACAATGGTCTGGACCCTACCCTATCAACAGGTAATAAAAAAGAACGCCCTACAGGCTTATCTACAGTATGATCTTATGGAAGTATTGCCTTCATCACCTTTAATTGAAAGTAGATTCTTTTTTTCATGCAGTAAAGTAGATCCTGAACACACATTGTTGACCTCTTTGAAATTCAGGTAGTGTTTTTCCCTTCAATTTTTCAAAGTTCTTAAATGTTAGAAATATAATTTGAAGTAATATTTGCATATAATTTTCCTGGTTTGTACTTTGCTTCTAATATCTTCCTTTTGTTATCCAGAAGCTTTTCAAATAAGAATAATCTCACTATTACCTTGTCCTTGTACTAGTTCTGTATTTTATGCATTGGAAAGGTCAAGTTAGGTTTTGCAAAGAATCTGAGATGGAAACAAAGTTTCTGGATTTTATTAAGAAATCCTTGGACTCAACACCAAGGACAAGAAGACATCTCAAATCACAGAGGAAATGGTATTTGTTTTGAAAGGAACCTTGTTGGTTTATGATTTCAGTTACTGGAGCATTAGAATGTGCTGTAATGTTTTATACTGGCCACCTCCATTACCTCTTGCTGTTTTTATTTTCTCCAATTTTTACGGTTTCACCGGATTATTTTTTTTACTTCAGTCAGTACACAAATGATATCTTCATACTTTAAATACTTGATGTCTAAATGTACAAGTTGCCTCTCTTTATATTCTTTCTCTTTACTTTTTTTTCAAGAATTTAATTCTCCTATTTCTTAGTTTATCATAGTTTTTCTGACTGAATCCCTGAAGTATTTGCTCTAAGTGTTCCCCTGTCTTTTAAATTTGCTCCAAAATTAGTAGTAAGTGAAAAAAGTTTCAACAAATCTAGATGTTTTTTTGTCCAGGCATTTTCACGATTGCAAAAGTAACGTATTATGAGAGAGAGAATCAAAGCTGATTATGATATTTTAAATATAATAATATAGTAGGGTTTTTAAATTGATGATATTTTGATTTTATCATGTTTTTCCATATTATAGAATTCTTCTATAGAGAGAAAATTTTCTTCATAATATTTTGAACATATTAAGATGTAATTTGTGAAAGAAAGAATTCCATATATTTAATAAACTGTAAAATTTTGCATTAAAGTTTAAGTATGATCTAAAGATCACCCACATTTTTTGTTTTCATTATAAATTCCTGATTTAAACGTATTTGATACATTTAAGCCCCTTGCTGGTTAATCAAATTTTAAGAGTCATCAAATCAATGCTTTAAAAATATTAGTTACATTTTATGTGTACGATATTATTTGTGTGTGTGTGTGTGTATGTGTGTGTGTGTGTGTGTACTACATATATGCCTGTTGCTTGGGAGAGCAGAAAAAGTCACTGGTTCCCATAGAACTGGAGTTTCAGAGAGTACATGCTGGGAACCAAGCATACATCCTCTGAAAGCACACCAAGTGCTCTTAACTATTGAATAATCCTCTGCAGTTCCAAGTTACAGTTTTGGAGTGCCCCATGCCTATAATAATGTTGACAACTAACCTGCTTTCTTCCATGAAAGGATTTTTCTTTAAAATACCTGTCTCAACCTAGGGATCGGGCCCTTCTCCAAGAAGCTTTTCTTTTGTTCATAGGTTATACACAAATACTCCTTATTAACATAGATGAAAATGTTTCCTTGAACATGTTGAAAAGATCATCTACAAAGTCCAGTAAGCTTCAAGTAAAATCAAGTCAGCTTCATCCCAGAGATGCAGGGATTGCTCAACATATATATATAGAGAGAGATTGCTCAACATATATATATATATATATATATATATATATATATATAGAGAGAGAGAGATAAATATAGATATATAGATATATAGATATAGATATAGATAGATAGATAGATAGATAAATTTAATTCACCACATAGCACAAAGAAAGGCAAAAGTACACGATCACCTCATTACATGCAGAAAAGGCCTTTTACAAAATTCTACATTTCTTCATGATAAAATTTCTGGAAAGATTAAAAATTGAAGAGTCATAATTCAATATAATAAAGTCTCTTTACAGAGAGCCCATCATCCATCATCAACATAGAGACACTCAGTGCAATTCCACTAAAATCTGGTACAAGTTTGTCAACATTCTCCAAACCTATTAAGTATAGTAATTGAAGCCTTAGCTACAACAAGAAAACAAGGGAATACAAATAAGAAAGAAAAAAATTATAGTGTCTTTATTTGCAGATGATATGGAAGTATGTAAGCAACACCAAAACCTTTTGCAGCAAACTTCTATAGCTGAAAAACTATTTCAGAAATGTAGCACAGTACAAAATTAATACACAAAAATCAGTACCATTTTTAAGTAAAATTGACAAAGGGACCGAGAAAGAAATATAATACTTTCATGATATCCTCCAAAAAATCTGGAATAACTCTAGCCAAGTAAGTGACAAACTTGCATATTAAAATTCTAAGACAATGAAGAAAGAAATTGAAGATGACACAAAAAGATGGAAAGATCTTCCATTCTCATGAATTGGTAAGATTAATATAGTAAAAATGGCAACCCTGCTAAAAGCAATCTACAGATTCAGTATAATTCCTATTAAAATTTTAACACAATTCTTCACAGTCCTTGAGAGGACATTTCTCAGATTTGTATGCAAACACACACAGAACACACACAGACACACACACACACACACACACACACACAAATACTGATAACTAAAACAATTCTAAATAATAAAGGTTCTGCAAATATCACTATCCCTGATTTCCAGTTGTATGGCAGAGCAATGGCAATACAAACAGACTGGTATTGGCATAAAATCCGATATTTGAATTAAATTGAAGGTCCATATATAAGGCCGCACACCTGTGGTCACCTGATTTTTAATAAAGAAGCAAATCTTATATACCATCAAGGGGAAAAACTGGATGACCACATGTAGAAGAAGAAAATAGATCCACATTTGTCACAATGCATTAAACTCAACTCTAAATGACTCAAGGACCTGAATTTAAGACCAGGTATTCCAAAATGGACATAAAAGAATGTGAGTAATAGGCTTAAATTCATTAACATAGAAAAATCTTCCTAGGCAATACAACATTAGCACAGGCACTAAGATCAAGAATTAATAAATGAAACCTCATGAAAATGAGAAACTTTTGCATGGCAAAGGACACCATTATGTGAAAAAGGATCAGAATGGGAAAAGATCTTTACCAGTTACATATCCAATAGAAGGTTAATATCTAAAATTTATAAAGAATTAAACACAACAACATCAACAAATCAAATAACTCAATTTGAAAATGAGGTACACACCTAAGCAGAGAAATCTCAAAAGATAAAATTCAAATGGCTAAAAAACACTTAATGAAATATTTGACAACCTTAGTCATTAAGAAAGTGACAAATCAAACCTACTTTGAAATTTCACTTTATACCATTAAAATGGCAAAGATCAATGATAAAAATGACAGTTAATGCTGGTGAAGATATGGAGCAAGAAGATTCGTACAGCCTCTGTAGAAAAACATGAGGTGGAGGGAAGCTGGGAATAGATGTACCTTAAGATCCAGCTAACCTATTCTTGGGCATATACCCATAGGACTCTACATATTGCTTCAGGGATCATTGCTTATCCATGTTCACTGACGCTTTGTTCATAGTAGGTAAGAATTGAAAATAATATATATCCATCAACTGTTTAATGGAAAATGAAAATATGGTATACTTATATAATAGAATAAAACACAGCTCTTTAAAAATGAAATTATGAAACTTGCAGTTACATGGCAGAACTAGGAAAAAAATATTCTAACTAAGGCAATCCAGACTTCAAAAAAAAGATCCATGAATATTGTATGATTTTTCTTAAATGTGTATGCTAGCTTTTCTGCTTTCAATATGCATGCTATAATCTGTATGACTACAGAGGTTACATATCAAGCAAGGGTTGAGAGGGGAGGGAAGGATCTCCAAAAACAGGAAACATAATATATAGTTACAGAGTGAGGGGTTGGGGGAACTGAGTGGGATGATTATATATAGAGGGGAGGGAATTAACAGACAGACAACTAATACTAAGTGCCATTTGAGGGACCATATAGAAACTTACTATATACATATGTATATATACATACATGTAATAAATCTAAATGGAATCACCAAACACTGAGGGAGACAATGTTTCAAAAAGACAACTTTCACTATCAACTGAAACATTCTACTGCCAGTAATGGGTTACATATTGTTAAGTCATTCGCCAAAGGGCTTCATGGAAAGCTCCAAATATCTCATGCTTTTGCTAAGGCTATTGGTTTCCCTCCACAAACTGATGCAGAGAACATTTATATATGTCATCAAACACACAGAAGTCACTCTGGTACCTAAGTAGAACCTTACTCCTTTCTAAGAAGTGTTCATCATATGGGGAGGTACTCTGTATGACACCATAAGAGAACTGTAACCATTACCCATTTACAAACACTGTGATCCACAACAGTGAAATTTCTCCAAGATACTCTGGTACAACAATGTCATAAACTTTGTGGGATTAATCAATCCTTCTCTGATTGGTTTTAAAGCCCATTCCCCAAGAATGATCCTATTCTTCACACTGCTGAGCTGGCAAAGAACCAGAAGCTAGATAGGTTTTGGGCCTTGGAGAAACTGAAATACTATTGTGATAAATGAACATAGCAACAAAATGACTTCTAAGAACTTTTACATGCAGTGGTCAACGTCACACTCCTCAGACAACTTTTTTCCATGCAGGAGATAAGAACTAACAAAAAGATCCTTAAATGGACACTGAGCAAAGATTGAACGACTTTGGAACACTCAGTCCCACGTGAGACGTCTTCATCAAACTTCTCCTCATTCAGAAGAAGAGATAGAAAGATTGTAAGAGCCAGAGTGATGGAAACAGTGTCTTCCAGACAACAGGAATGGACCAAGGCATACATGAACTCACAGAGAGTGTGGTAGCTCACAAAGTCTCTACACATGTTTAAGCCAGATAGGATTCCAGGGTTGAGAGGAGGAAGTAGACATGGGTTTCCAGTCCCTAACCAAAGATCTATTTTCAATTTATATCTGCTTTCAAAGGAAAAAAGCCATTTTCACCATTGGAATCCTTTTTGGGTGTATTAATCACACTTAAGGGTGTACACTCCACCCAGAAAGAGATGGTAGACACAAAATCAACTCAATAGTATATTTGTAGAACTTTTTTCATCCATTCTGTTTTGTTTTCTTTTGTCTTCCGCATGTATATTATGTTATCTGATTTTGTTTTCTTTTTAATTGTGCTTGTTTTGTCTTTGTTTTTGTTCTCTCTCTCTCTCTCTCTCTCTCTCTCTCTCTCTCTTTCTCTCTCTCTGTCATTACTGTTTAATTTGTGAAAAAGGAAGAGAGAAAGAAATGGGACAGAGTTGGGTTGGTAGGTGATGAGTGGTGAGGAACTAAGATATATTGTGGAAAGGCAAAGCATGATCAGAATGTGTTTTAGGGGAAAATGCCATTAATTAAAAAAGAAGTAACTATAGGGTTTGTGAGATGGATCTGCGGGTAAATAAACTTGTTCCAGAGCTCAGCAATGTGAGTTATATCCATGGAAGACATGACATAGACGGTAAGTATCAGTTCCACTTTTCTTCTGAATTCTATACCATGACACATAAGCACCATGGCCAGCCTTCCTCTCTTCATAAAATAAATGCATAAACATAAATTTTAAAAAATAAAAGTGTTTCATTGAATTGGTCAAGAATATTAAAATGAAACTATTCTTATGGACATAGGATAGAAGAATGCATGATTAAAATGGTCATTAATGCCAATAACAGCAGAAAATTTGATCAAAATACCAACATAGCTAATGTTATTGATTCCATCATAAAAAAAGCAGTTTTTAAATATTGGAGACATAAATGCTATTGAAGGAGCAAAACACACTTACACAGAATAAAAACTGACTGGATAGAAAAGAAACAGAGGAAGCCAGCACACAAAGCACATTAGAAAAGCAGGAAGAAAAACACACCTAGGTTTTCTAGCTAGGGTTTCTTGCTTGAGAAAGAAAATGTAATGGAGATCTTTTTTTTTATTTCTCTAGTATTAATAGGTCTTAAATTCAAGTGGGAAATTATGGGAAAGAGTGGGAACAAAGGGAACGGTTAAACACTAGACTCAGGAGAAATGAATTCAAAGACCAAGAGAAGCCAGCAGTTCAGGATCTGCACAGAGGTAAGCCTGCAAGTGACAATTATGTAACACTAAGCATTTTCCAGGAAAGCACACAGCAAATTCTGGTAGGGCTTTTTCCATCTCACAACTTAATTCTTTCACAGAAACTGATGTTGTCACTTACTGAGCAATACACCTGAAAAACCAAATAACATGAATTGAAATAAAATAAAAAAAGAAAATATTTGTGCTAGGCTTGTTCTCTGATTTATAATTCCCTCCATCCATTTCATCATTAGTTTCCTCTACAGAGACTGCTGAACAATCAATGTTCCTTAGTCCTGCATGAAATGTCTGATAAATGACTATGTGACATATATTTGATGACTTCTTGTTACCTCAAATTGTTATGCTTATATATTTTATATGCTTGGATCCATGCCAAGCATGTAAAATAATTGGATCATCAAAACCTCTAAGTTCTTTCTAAAATTTATTTTATATTTTTTATTAATGGTAGGTATGTGTATCTCATTGTGGGTATATGTACATACATACATGTACCTCCAGAAGCCAAAGGGGTTAACTTTCCCTGGAGCTAGAATGACAGACAATTCTAATCTACCTGACATGGGTAGGAGGAATCTAACTATGTCCTTTGGAATGGAAGCAAGTGTTCTTAACTTTTGAACTACATCTTAGGTCCCTACACTTCCAAATTCTTATTCACTCACTGCTCCATGTTGGTCACTAACAAACCACTGTGCTTCTTCTTCCTCCTCTCTGATCTTCCTGTTGTCTTTTGGGAACTCTTAGTTCGTGATTAACTTTCTAATATCATTAATCATTTTACTCTTTCTTCAGTCTAGTACTTCTAATCTGCATCAAACATTTTATCTTCAAACTATCATTATTTTTTCTTATTCTGACACCTAGACTTTTGAGGATAAATTGTTCCACATTATCTACCAGTTTCTAACTTTTTATCTGTATAATTTTTCTCATGTTAGTCTATCAGTCATATGACAGGGTCAGAAGGAAAACAATGGACATAAAGTAGGTAAGATCATAGAGAAGTAACCTTCTTGAAGACAGAACTAGGTCACATGAAAGGTTGATTTAGGAGGCAAACAAAATTGTGAGACCTATCCTCAAATAACAGATATAATCTGGTAATGTTGGAACTAGTTCATAAGTCTAAAAAGGCCAGCTGTTAAAAAACTGAAGCATTTCACTGTTTATTAGGTTGATGTGTAGGTAGCTCTGATCATGGTATGAACTCACACCCATTTTTTCTCTGAAAGCCCATTGTTAATATTTCCCAGAACACTATCAAGTGTAAGGGAGGTAAAAGAAATGAAATAATGAAGTCGAGTGTGGTGGTTCATACTTATATTCCTATAATTCGAGCATTTAATAGAAAAGGGTAGAAGTTTATCACAATTTAAAGGTCAGACTGGTCTACATAGTAATTTCCAGGCCATTCAATGATACATAATATATCTTTGTCAAAAGAAAGAAAGAAAGAAAGAAAGAGAGAGAGAAAGAAAGAGAGAGAGAGAGAGAAAGATTGAACAAAATTCTGAGACATTGAAACATTCAAAAAGTTTTAAAAAGTCATATAATTTTCAATTAAGTCCAAAATTGGTATTAAGGATTTTAAAAAAATCCAAGTAAAAAATAAAATAAAGTATATGTATTTTTAATTTAGAAACATTATTTTAACTAAAATGCACAAATTAAATAAGCAATACTCACCAAAATTAACCAGCGCCAAAATCCACCCATCTCAGTAAGATTCTACACAGTTAAGAGAGCCCTTCTCTATATGTGAGGAGATATCCAACAACAACAACAACAACAAAGAGATTTTACTATTTTCAGTATATGGCATTTTTTAAGGTACTTGTTCATCATTAGAAACAACCACAGAAAGTATTATTAATTCATTTTTATTCACTACCTGCATTCCTCTTTCCTCATCCCTTAATATTTAGTCCTTTTTTTCTCCTTCCTATGTTTCCAATATTTGAAATTACAACATCTTGAGCAATTTTCCAAACTGAAATAAATGGTATGTACTTATATTTTCCTATCATAACCTAGGAAATATGATGAATGATATAAACATCAAATACAAATGTGGCAGATTAGATTTTGAAGAAAATCAGTTGATAATAAAATGTCATTTTGCAGCTAATTTAGTTAATTTTTATTAATTTGCTTAAATATAAAAGTAAAGAATGGATATAATATTGGCATATTGCCCTTAACATGATTTTTATGTTGGAAAAGTGACTGAAGTGATGATGTAGGTTCAGCATCCAATCCCCTTTCCCTTAAGATTTTACTACCTCACCAATATGCTCATGTGCACACAGAGACATACATGTGCACAAATGCATACATACATATACACTAAAGGGATTTTGTGGAACAAATCTGCAAAATTTAAAATAAAATATCAAAAAGTGCTGGTAAATATTCATTATTTATCCTTTTTTGAAATAACCCTGCTGAACTATGAAAATGATAGGGAGCAGTTATTGAAAGATGAGTCCTTCAAATGCTACATGTCATTTATGTTTTCTTTACTCCACATTCTCAACATGAAGTCCACTGCTCTTTGGATTGAGGGTTCAGAAAAATATTTGTACATTTTTTAAAGAGACATCAGTAAAAAGTTAGGCCCGATGCTTTGTAAACTGCCCATTGATATTAAAAGTGTTTTGAATCACATGTATAAAAATGCAGTCAGCCCAAAAATGAAATCATGTGGTATATGCATTTAAACACAGCTGATTGTAATAAACAGAGTCTTAAGTGCAAAAGAAAATTGCACAGATATTACTGTAGTGGATTTTCATTATTTAAGATACATCATATGCCCAGACCCTGTGAGAGAAGACCCAACCGCCTGGTCAGGTGGGCACTCCTGAGGCTGCAGAGCGGAAGAGACCACCAACACTGCTCACCCCTGCCCACATCCCTGGCCCAAGAGGAAACTGTATAAGGCCTCTGGGCTCCCGTGGGGGAGGGCCCAGGAGCAGCAGGACCCCTGTGCCTGAGACACCACCAGAACCAGAAGGAAACAGACCGGATAAACAGTTCTCTACACCCAAATCCAGTGGGAGGGAGAGCTGAACCTTCAGAGAGGCAGAAAAGCCTGGGAAACCAGAAGAGACTGCTCTCTGCACACACGTCTCGGACGCCAGAGGAAAAAGCCAAAGACCATCTGGAACCCTGGTGCATTGAAGCTCCCGGAAACGGCGGCACAGGTCTTCCTGGTTGCTGCCGCTGCAGAGAGCCCGTGGGCAGCACCCCACGAGTGAACTTGAGCCCCGGGACCACAGGTAAGACCAACTTTTCTGCTGCAAGAAAGCTGCCTGGTGAACTCAAGACACAGGCCCACAGGAACAGCTGAAGACCTGTAGAGAGGAAAAACCACATGCTGGAAAGCAGAACACTCTGTCCCCATAACTGACTGAAAGGGAGGAAAACAGGTCTACAGCACTCCTGACACACAGGCTTATAGGACAGTCTAGCCACTGTCAGAAATAGCAGAACAAAGTAACACTAGAGATAATCTGATGGCGAGAGGCAAGCGCAGGAACACAAGCAACAGAAACCAAGACTACATGGCATCATCGGAGCCCAATTCTCCCATCAAAACAAACATGGAATATCCAAAAACACCAGAAAAGCAAGATCTAGTTCCAAAATCATTTTTGATCATGATGCTGGAGGACTTCAAGAAAGACGTGAAGCACTCCCTTAGAGAACAAGTAGAAGCCTACAGAGAGGAATCGCAAAAATGCCTGAAAGAATCGCAAAAATCCCTGAAAGAACTCCAGGAAAACATAAATAAACAAGTAGAAGCCCATAGAGAGGAGACACAAAAATCCCTGAAAGAATTCCAGGAAAACACAATCAAACAGTTGAAGGAATTAAAAATGGAAATAGAAGCAATCAAGAAAGAACACATGGAAACAACCCTGGATATAGAAAACCAAAGGAAGAGACAAGGAGCTGTAGATACAAGCTTCACCAACAGAATACAAGAGATGGAAGAGAGAATCTCAGGAGCAGAAGATTCCATAGAAATCATTGACTCAACGGTCAAAGATAATGTAAAGCAGAAAAAGCTACTGGTCCAAAACATACAGGAAATCCAGGAATCAATGAGAAGATCAAACCTAAGGATAATCGGTATAGAAGAGAGTAAAGACTCCCAGCTCAAAGGACCAGTAAATATCTTCAACAAAATCATAGAAGAAAACTTCCCTAACCTAAAAAAAGAGATACCCATAGACATACAAGAAGCCTACAGAACTCCAAATAGATTGGACCAGAAAAGAAACACCTCCCGTCACATAATAGTCAAAACACAAAACGCACAAAATAAAGAAAGAATATTAAAACCAGTAAGGGAAAAAAGTCAAGTAACATATAAAGGGAGACCTATCAGAATCACAACAGACTTCTCGCCAGAAACTATGAAGGCCAGAAGATCCTGGACTGATGTTATACAGACCCTAAGAGAACACAAATGCCAGCCCAGGTTACTGTATCCAGCAAAACTCTCAAATAACAATGATGGAGAAACCAAGATATTCCATGACTAAACCAAATTTACACAATATCTTTCCACAAATCCAGCACTACAAAGGATAATAAATGGTAAAGCCCAACATAAGGAGGCAAGCTATACCCTAGAAGAAGCAAGAAACTAATCGTCTTGGCAACAAAACAAAGAGAATGAAAGCACACAAACATAACCTCACATCCAAATATGAATATAAAGGGAAACAATAATCACTATTCCTTAATATCTCTCAATATCAAGGGCCTCAACTCCCCAATAAAAAGACATAGATTAACAAACTGGATACGCAACGAGGACCCTGCATTCTGCTACCTACAGGAAATACACCTCAGAGACAAAGACAGACACTACCTCAGAGTGAAAGGCTGGAAAACAACTTTCCAAGCAAATGGTCAGAAGAAGCAAGCTGGAGTAGCCATTCTAATATCAAATAAAACCATTTCCAACTAAAAGTCATCAAAAAAGATAAGGAAGGACACTTCATATTCATCAAAGGAAAAATCCAACAAGATGAACTCTCAATCCTAAATATCTATGCCCCAAATACAAGGGCAACTACATACGTAAAAGAAACCTTACTAAAGCTCAAAGCACACATTGCACCTCACACAATAATAGTGGGAGATTTCAACACACCACTCTCATCAATGGACAGATCATGGAAACAGAAATTAAACAGTGATGTCGACAGACTAAGAGAAGTCATGAGCCAAATGGACTTAACGGATATTTATAGAACATTCTATCCTAAAGCAAAAGGATATACCTTCTTCTCAGCTCCTCATGGTACTTTCTCCAAAATTGACCATATAGTTGGTCAAAAAACGGGCCTCAACAGGTACAGAAAGATAGAAATAATCCCATGCATGCTATCGGACCACCACGGCCTAAAACTAGTCTTCAATAACAATAAGGGAAGAATGCCCACATATACGTGGAAACTGAACAATGCTCTACTCAATGATAACCTGGTCAAGGAAGAAATAAAGAAAGAAATTAAAAACTTTTTAGAATTTAATGAAAATGAAGATACAACATACCCAAACTTATGGGACACAATGAAAGCTGTGCTAAGAGGAAAACTCATAGCGCTGAGTGCCTGCAGAAAGAAACAGGAAAAGGCATATGTCAGCAGCTTGACAGCACACCTAAAAGCTCTAGAACAAAAAGAAGCAAATACACCCAGGAGGAGTAGAAGGCAGGAAATAATCAAACTCAGAGCTGAAATCAACCAAGTAGAAACAAAAAGGACCATAGAAAGAATCAACAGAACCAAAAGTTGGTTCTTTGAGAAAATCAACAAGATAGATAAACCCTTAGCCAGACTAACAAGAGGACACAGAGAGTGCGTCCAAATTAACAAAATCAGAAATGAAAAGGGAGACATAACTACAGATTCAGAGGAAATTCAAAAAATCATCAGATCTTACTATAAAAACCTATAATCAACAAAAGTTGAAAATCTTCAGGAAATGGACAATTTCCTAGACAGATACCAGGTATCGAAGTTAAATCAGGAACAGATAAACCAGTTAAACAACCCCATAACTCCTAAGGAAATAGAAGCAGTCATTAAAGGTCTCCCAACCAAAAAGAGCCAAGGTCCAGACGGGTTTAGTGCAGAATTCTATCAAACCTTCATAGAAGACCTCATACCAATATTATCCAAACTATTCCACAAAATTGAAACAGATGGAGCCCTACCTAATACCTTCTACGAAGCCACAATTACTCTTATACCTAAACCACACAAAGACACAACAAAGAAAGAGAACTTCAGACCAATTTCCCTTATGAATATCGATGCAAAAATACTCAATAAAATTCTGGCAAACCGAATTCAAGAGCACATCCAAACAATCATCCACCATGATCAAGTAGGCTTCATCCCAGGCATGCAGGGATGGTTTAATATACGGAAAACCATCAACGTGATCCATTATATAAACAAACTGAAAGAACAGAACCACATGATCATTTCATTAGATGCTGAGAAAGCATTTGACAAAATTCAACACCCCTTCATGATAAAAGTCCTGGAAAGAATAGGAATTCAAGGCCCGTACCTAAACATAGTAAAAGCCATATACAGCAAACCAGTTGCTAACATTAAACTAAATGGAGAGAAACTTGAAGCAATCCCACTAAAATCAGGGACTAGACAAGGCTGCCCACTCTCTCCCTACTTATTCAATATAGTTCTTGAAGTTCTAGCCAGAGCAATCAGACAACAAAAGGAGATCAAGGGGATACAGATCGGAAAAGAAGAGGTCAAAATATCACTATTTGCAGATGACATGATAGTATATTTAAGTGATTCCAAAAGTTCCAACAGAGAACTACTAAAGCTGATAAACAACTACAGCAAAGTGGCTGGGTATAAAATTAACTCAAATAAATCAGTAGCCTTCCTCTATACAAAAGAGAAACAAGCCGAGAAAGAAATTAGGGAAACGACACCCTTCATAATAGACCCAAATAATATAAAGTACCTCGGTGTGACTTTAACCAAGCAAGTAAAAGATCTGTACAATAAGAACTTCAAGACACTGAGGAAACAAATTGAAGAAGACCTCAGAAGATGGAAAGATCTCCCATGCTCATGGATTGGCAGGATTAATTTAGTAAAAATGGCCATTTTACCAAAAGCAATCTACAGATTCAATGCAATCCCCATCAAAATACCAATCCAATTCTTCAAAGAGTTAGACAGAACAATTTGCAAATTCATCTGGAATAACAAAAAACCCAGGATAGCTAAAGCTATCCTCAACAATAAAAGGACTTCAGGGGGAATCACTATACCTGAACTCAAGCAGTTTACAGAGCAATAGTGATAAAAACTGCATGGTATTGGTACAGAGACAGACAGACCAATGGAATAGAATTGAAGACCCAGAAATGAACCCACACACCTATGGTCACTTGATTTTTGACAAAGGAGCCAAAACCATCCAATGGAAAAAAGATAGCATTTTCAGCAAATGGTGCTGGTTCAACTGGAGGGCAACATGTAGAAGAATGCAGATCGATCCATGCTTATCACCCTGTACAAAGCTTAAGTCCAAGTGGATCAAGGACCTCCACATCAAACCAGACACACTCAAACTAATAGAAGAAAAACTAGGGAAGCATCTGGAACACATGGGCACTGGAAAAAATTTCCTGAACAAAACACCAATGGCTTATGCTCTAAGATCAAGAATCGACAAATGGGATCTCATAAAACTGCAAAGCTTCTGTAAGGCAAAGGACACTGTGGTTAGGACAAAACGGCAACCAACAGATTGGGAAAAGATCTTTACCAATCCTACAACAGATAGAGGCCTTATATCCAAAATATACAAAGAACTCAAGAAGTTAGACCGCAGGGAAACAAATAACCCTATTAAAAATGGGGTTCAGAGCTAAACAAAGAATTCACAGCTGAGGAATTCCGAATGGCTGAGAAACACCTAAAGAAATGTTCAACATCTTTAGTCATAAGGGAAATGCAAATCAAAACAACCCTGAGATTTCACCTCACACCAGTGCGATTGGCTAAGATCAAAAACTCAGGTGACAGCAGATGCTGGCGAGGATGTGGAGAAAGAGGAACACTCCTCCATTGTTGGTGGGGTTGCAGACTGGTAAAACCATTCTGGAAATCAGTCTGGAGGATCCTCAGAAAATTGGACATTGAACTGCCTGAGGATCCAGCTATACCTCTCTTGGGCATATACCCAAAAGATGCCTCAACATATAAAAGAGACACGTGCTCCACTATGTTCATCGCAGCCTTATTTATAATAGCCAGAAAATGGAAAGAACCCAGATGCCCTTCAACAGAGGAATGGATACAGAAAATGTGGTACATCTACACAATGGAATATTACTCAGCTATCAAAAACAACGAGTTTATGAAATTCGTAGGCAAATGGTTGGAACTGGAAAATATCATCCTGAGTGAGCCTACCCAATCACAGAAAGACATACATGGTATGCACTCATTGATAAGTGGCTATTAGCCCAAATGCTTGAATTACCCTAGATCCCTAGAACAAACGAAACTCAAGACGGATGATCAAAATGTGAATGCTTCACTCCTTCTTTAAATGAGGAAAAAGAATACCCTTGGCAGGGAAGGGAGAGGCAAAGATTAAAACAGAGACTGAAGGAACACCCATTCAGAGCCTGCCCCACATGTGGCCCATACATATACAGCCACCCAATTAGACAAGATGGATGAAGCAAAGAAGTGCAGACCGACAGGAGCCGGATGTAGATCGCTCCTGAGAGACACAGCCAGAATACAGCAAATACAGAGGCGAATGCCAGCAGCAAACCACTGAACTGAGAATAGGTCCCCTGTTGAAGAAATCAGAGAAAGAACTGGAAGAGCTTGAAGGGGCTCGAGACCCCAAAAGTACAACAATGCCAACCAACCAGAGCTTCCAGGGACTAAGCCAGTACCTAAAGACTATACATGGACTGACCCTGGACTCTGACCCCATAGGTAGCAATGAATATCCTAGTAAGAGCACCAGTGGAAGGGGAAGCCCTGGGTCCTGCTAAGACTGAACCCCCAGTGAACTAGTCTATGGGGGGAGGGCGGCAATGGGGGGAGGGTTGGGAGGGGAACACCCATAAGGAAGGGGAGGGGGGAGGGGGTTGTTTGCCCGGAAACCGGGAAAGGGAATAACACTCGAAATGTATATAAGAAATACTCAAGTTAATAAAAAAAAAATGTCAACTTGTTGCAATGTCTTTAATCTTCCAACTATAAAGGCACAGATTTGGCATATAAATTCCATTTTCTTTTCTGGATCCACTATTGCAAGTCATTGGTAAAGATGTTGTACAGTAAGCCTTAGTTTAGGTGACTGACTAGTGTAGAATGAAATACCACACACATTTTTGACAAGTATCAAATATCTCAGATGCACACAGACAGAAGTAGATGGTAAACTGAAGACAAATTGTCCTCCTTATCCAGTTTTTTATAGTTGCTCCTGCAACATATAATGTCTTATATGTACACTTGTTTTACCTGGACAGTTTCATAAAGCTGGGACAATGGCAATTAATAAACTACAACCATTTATTTTCAAGTATCAAATGTTGATGTGTACATCAAAGGAGGTGGTCCTTTAAACTCTAGCAACTCACACATAGGTTTTTGGAATCAGCTTCTAATTTGGCATTATACTAGGCACATAGTAGGTGCTTCATAAAAGTATTTTACTGGACAGATTGGCAGAACATTCATGATGATTTATTTATCTAACTACTTACCAGTATGAATAATTCAGTTTCATTATAACTGAATTAATGTCTTCTATATTTTCACTTTCTAAATTGGCAAAAGTATCTGAGTTGAAGAAAACACTTGTAAATGGCCACTTTAATGGACACAGAATGGTTGTTTATTCACTTTCTATTACACTTATTGTAAATGGATTAGAGAAAGGTAATTCTCTATCACTAAAGTTTGTGGGATAATCATAAGCAAAGTGGATTCCATTATTAAAAATGAAGAGTCAGTTAGAAACTACAAAAAGTTTTACTTTATTGGTAAAGTTATGCACATTCATAATAAAAATGTGTAAGACTGTGTTGGTTATAAAATCTTAAAGGGATTTCAATTTACCAGGATAAAGAAACAAGTGAAGCAAGTACTAAGAAATCTCATATTACATTGACCAGAAAGAAAGGCATTAATAATCTATTAAGATGAACTGGGGTTTGGATGATCTTTTTCTTTTCCTAGAATCCTTGAAAGTCCATACCTTAGGTAAAGTCAAATTCCAAGGTAACTTTCTCTGAAGCCTATCCTTCACAGGATACCACCACACTTTTCAAATATATCACTGCTTATCAACAGGCAATTGTCATTGCCCAAATAAAGGAACTGTTCTACATCCCTTCTGAGAAACAGAGTACAGTGGTAATTCAGAGTATAGTAGTACTTCAAACAGACACCATTCTCTATTCAAATTCCTTAAGATTTTCTCACCAGGCAGACATTAGTGTTCCACCACCATATTTGAAGGTAACTACTGCATCAAAGCTTCTGGTAAACACCTCAAGATATATGAGGATAAAATGAATCCTTGCCATTTTTTGAACTAAAAATCACAAATATTATATATAAAAAATAAGTAAAAATATGCCTAATATTTTGTATATGTATTAAGAGTATTAGCATAAGTATATACGTATGTACGCATTGGAGTCACAATTATGAACTACTTCATTCTTCTGAAGTGGCCACATATTATTCTTGGATAAAATATATCTCATTGGTGATGTTATTTATAAACTTTTTGTATGAGTATTGCTTGGTATTATAGTCAAAATTGATCTTCTAAAAAGGAACCACAAGTGAGCCCCTCTGAAATAATGTTTAGGATTATGTTGAAATAACAACATTTCATACTTTGTACCATTCAATTTATTTTTTCTTTTATTGGATATTTTTTATTTCCATTTCAAATGTTATCCTCTTTTCCAGTTTCTCCTCCAGAAATCCTCTATCCCATCCTCCCTCCCCCTGTTTCGATGAGAATGTTTCCTAACACACCCACCAACTCCCTCCCATCTTCCTGCCCCGACATTCCCCAGCACCTGGGCTTCTAGCTGTGACAGGACCAAGGGCCTCTTCTCCCATTGATCCTAACAAGGCCATCCTCTGCTAAATATGTGGCTGTAGCCATAGGTCCATCCCTGTGGACTCTTGGGATAGTGGTTTAGTCCCTGGGCACTCTGGGGGTTCTGGTTGGTTGATATTGTTGTTCTTTTTATGGGGTGGCAAATCCCTTCACCTCCTGTAGTCCTTTCTCTAATTCTTCTATTGGTGTCCACATACTCTGTTCAATGCAATTATCTGTATTTGTCAGGCTCTGGTAGAGCCTCTCAGGAGACAGCCTTATCAAGATCCTGTCTTCATGTACTTCTTGGCATTCAAAATAATGTCTGGGTTTGGTGGCTGCATATGGGATGGATCCCCAAGTGGGGTAATCTCTGGATGGCCTTTCCTTCAGTCTCTGCTCCACATTTTGTCTCCATCTTTCCTCCTGTGAGTATTTTTGTTTCCCCTTCTAAGAAGGACTGAAGCATCCACACTTCGGTCTTCCTTCTTCTTGAGCTTCATGTGGTCTGTGAATTGTATCTTGGGTATTCTGAACTTTTGGTCTAGTACTCACTTATCAGTGATTACATACCATGTATGTTCTTTTGGAACTGGGTTACCTCATTTAGGATGATATTTCTGAGTTCCATTCATTTGCCTAAGAATTTCATGAAGTCGCTGTTTTTAATAGATGAGTATTATTCCATTGTATAACTATACCACATTTTCTGTATCCATTCCTCTTTTGAAATACATCTGGGTTCTTTCCAGCTTCTGGCTATTATAAATAAGGCTGCTATGAACATAGTAGAGCATGTGTCCTTGTTATATGCTGAAGCATCTTTTGGGTATATGCCAGAAATGGTATAACTGGGTCCTCAGATTTTACTATGTCCTATTTTCTGAGGAACCTCCAGACTGATTTCCAGACTGGTTGTACCAGTTTGCAATCCTACCAATCATGGAGGAGTGTTCCTCTTTCTCCACATTCTTGCAAGCATCTGTTGTCGGCTGAGTTTTTTATCTTAGCCATTCTGACTGGTGTGAGGTGGAATCTCAGGGTTGTTTTAATTTGCATTTCCCTGATGTTTAAGAATGTTGAACATTTCTTTAGATGCTTTTTGGCCATTTGATAGTCCTCAGTTGAGAATTCTTTGTTTATCTCTGTACCCCAATTTTAATAGGGTTATTTGAGTCTCTGGAGTCTACCTTCTTGAGTTCTTTATATATATATTAGATATTAGCCCTCTATTTGATGTAGGATTGGCAAAGAATTTTTCTCAATCTGTTGGTGGCCATTTTGTTCCAATGACAGTGTCCTTTGCCTTACAGGATCTTTTCAATTTTATGAGGTACCTTTTGTAAATTCTTGATCTTAGAGCATAAGTCATTGTTTTTCTATTCAGGAAAATTTCTCCAGTACCCATGTGTTTGAGGCTCTTCCCCACTTTGTGTTCTATTAGTTGTAGAGAGCCTTTTAGGGCCACTTGCTTCTAGAATTTGACATAATCAGGACAACGAAAGACACCCAGGGCAGAAATCTGGTTGTGGGCTTGGGTTCAGGAAATGGGCCCTGATTAAGAATATTTATATTTGAGTTAATGTAAAGTTCAGAGCAGGCTCAGTGGAAGCATTTATGTCCTTTTGTCTTGGTCATCCTGACTAGCCCCTAGAAAGGTATTTACCAGAGCCTTGCTTGTTACTTGACTCAGAACTGATCTTAATATTCTGCATGTAATTAAAGTGGTATAAAAGCAGATTGGAAAATAAAACAACTGCTTCATCCTCAGAACTGGCTGGAGTCATGTTAAATGTTGTCTAATTGTCTTTTTTCTTTTCAATCTTCACCCCTGCCCTGGAGAACCTGTTGACTGATAGAGCTGGCTTGGTTAATTAGTTTCAGTGGATAAGGTTTTATGTGATCCACTTGGATTTAAGTTTTGTACAGGGCAATTAGAATGGGTTGATTTGAATTCTTCTACATGCTGACCTCAAGTTGAACCAGTACCATTTGTAGAAAATGCTATCTTTTTTTCCACTGGATGGTTTTAGATCCTTTGTCAAAGATCAAGTATTGAAGATAGGTGTGTGGTTTCATTTCTGTGTCTTCATTTCTATTCCAATGATCGACCTGCCTGTCTCTGTACCAACTTCATACAGTTTTTGTCACTCTATTGCTCTGTAATACAGCTTGAAGTCAGGGATTGCCCCAGAAGTTCTTTTATTGTTGAGGATAGTTTTTTCTATCCTGGGTTTTTTCTGATTCCAAATGAATTTGCAAATTGCTCTTTCTATCTCTTTGAAGAGTTGAGTTGGAATTTGGATGGGGATTGAATTGAATAAATGTGATTGATTTAAAAATATTATTTGTTGCAATTTAAGAGGATACCTAAATTTATAATTGTAGCACATAATACTTTTTCCAATATATCTTTTATTAGTGTTACATTAGTAGCAATAAGTTTATATAAGGATTCCTCAGCCATCTGACAAAAGTTTGTTCAGAAGCAGAGAATTTTGGAAATTAGAAAAAATAAAACTCTGCATTGTTCCATTCTTGATTAGTTTGTCTTGCTTACAGTAGTAACAGTAAATGCTTATGGTGCATATATGTGATATGGCATGCTCTTAAATGGTATTCCAGTATGACAGAGTAATCATTTTTGTTTTACAAATAAAGAAACTCCATTTCACTTTTGGGTGTTCCTTTAATATTCGAACCATATATTTTGTATTTTTCCTTTTCAACTTCCCCGTTTTCATTAAAGTGCTCTTCATGAGACTTAACCAGAGAACAAAGTCTATGATGGGTGTTTCTGAGACTTCCTGTGTCAATGCAATTAACCTGAGCCTTTTCATCTTAGCCTCGGGCAGACTCTTCAGACAAGGGCAAAAAGAAGCCACATTCTTCACCAAAATACCACAAGACCAGTATTTACATCACATACTGAAATTCTTCTTCTCTGAAACCTCTTAGGCCAGGCCTGCACAATTCAAATCACTCTCAGTAACAAAGACTTATGCATGAGATAGCCCATTAAGTCTCAATTAAAGCATACCACTGCTTTCCAAATCCAAAGTCCCAAAGTCCACCTTCTTCCAAACAAAAGCATGATCTAGACAGGACTGAAGAGATCATACAAAGGAATTGAGGCTTGGTACCATGAAAAGAGCCTGTGAGAGGTTACTGTTGAAGCTTAGTTGCAAAGGAAGACTACAGTGTTTTGGAGATTCCAGTACTATGGGATGATCACCAAGAATAGCTGAGGCACTGAGTGGATCAACCTGTGTGATACAGACGACAGAGCTGGAGAAGTAAAGCCAGCCCTTTGGAGGATCATGTGTGGATTCACGACATTGAAACAAGCTGTAACATTGAAACTGCCTTGGAGACCCAAAGATATTAAAGATACCAGAGTCACAGGCTATCTGATGAGGAAAGCTGCTAACAGGGAGTTTGTTGCTGTCAACAGAGATGAAAAAGGAGTTGAAGATCTAAAGACCGCTTTGACCTCAGACGTGGAGATGGCAGAGTTTGAAGTTTACCCAGCTAGTTGCCTGTCTTAATTCAGGTTTACAGTTAAGTGATTGGATGGATATCGGAAGAGACTGAATTTTGGACTTTTAACATTGTTGATACTGCTATAGACTATGAGGACATTGAAAGTTGGACTAAATGTACCTTTTTTATTATACTATGTTTAGGTATGGCCTCCATAGACTCATATGTTTAAACAAGCCAACAGAGGCCAGGGAGTAGAATGTGATTGTTTGCATATGCTTGGCCCAGGGAGTGGCACTATTAGAAAGTGTGGCCTTATTGGAGGAAGTATGGGTGGGCTTGGAGACCCTCATCCTAGCTCCTCCTAGGCTGCTGAGTCTGCTCCTGGCTTCCTTTGGGTGAAGAGGTAGAACTCAGCTCCTCCTGCAGCATGCCTGCCTAGATGCTGCCATGTTCCCACCTTGATGATAAAAGGTGAAACCTCTGAACCTGTAAGCCAGCCCCAATTAAATGTTGTCGATTTTAAAACTTGCATTGATCATGGTGTCTGTTCACATCAATAAAACCCTAAGACACCTGATCCTTAAAATTCCATGTAGGTTAATGTGTTTATGAGAGTGAAGGCAGGTACAGGATAGAACAAGGCCTATAATTGTGGTAGACAAGTTTTAGAGAGGCAGAGATGAGAGCAGAGAGGAGGAAACTGTGAGAACATGGCGGCAGATGTTAAGATTTCTCTCTGTACATATTACAGATTGTTATGACTATTCTTATGGGAGAGATGTGTACAGGATTTTGTGTTGTCTAGATGGGCAAATTATATCTTATCTAGGTGGATGGTTTATATCCTTATCAATTGGTTATAATTTTATTGTGTGGATATGTTGTGGCTTGAGAATTTAACATGTAAATCTGATTGTTGGGTGAGTTTGTTGAGTCTTGATTTTACCAGGTGGCTGGAACCAGAGAGTTCATGGCTAGCAGAGACCTACTTGGAGAGATACTAATCTGAGATGAGTTAGTGCTAGTTCCAATGGCCTGTTGGAGATGGAACTACCTACCACCAGGGTACATGCAGAACCAGTTCCACCCCCTTTTTATTTTGACCACAACACTTCCAATTTTTCATTCCCCATCCCTAGTCCTGCCCAGTTCCCTTCACCATCTGACTCTTAAGACTATTTATTACCCTTTCTAAGTGAGATTCAAGCATTCTTGCTTGTGCCTTCCTTCTTTGTGGAGTGTATCATGAGTATCTTGTGTTTTATGGTTAATATCCACTTATGAGTGAGTATACATCATGCTTGTCTTTTTGGGTCTGGGTTACCTCACTCAGGAGATTTTCTAGCTGCATCCATTTGCCTGCAAAACTCATATCTTTGTTTAAATAGCAGAATAGCATGCCATTCTGTAGATGTACCACATTTTCTTTCCCCACTCTTCAGTTGAGGGATATATAGGTTATTTTCAGTTTCTATTAATTATGAATAAAACTGCTATGAACATAATTGAACAAGTATATATGCAGTATAGTGGAGTGTCTTTTTGGCATATGCACAGGAGTGGAATAGCTAGGTCTTGAACTAGAATTATTCTTGATTTTCTTAGAAACCATGAAATGGATTTCCAATGTGGTTATAGAAGTTTATACTCCCACCAGCAATGGATGAGTGCTCCCCTTGCTTCACATCCTTGCCAGCATGTGCTATCACTTGAGTTTTTGTTCTTAGCCATCCTGGTGTGTGTAAGATATGGAATCTCCCAGTTGTTTTTTATTAGCTTTTCCCTGATGACTAAGTACTTTGAACATTTCTTTAAGTATTTCTCAGCTATTTGAGATTCTTCTGTTGAGAATTCTGTTTAGCTCTGTTAGCTCTGTACCCAAGTTTTCAATTGTGTGATTTGGGTTGTTGGTTTCCAAGTACTTGAGTTCTTTATAAAGTTTGTGTATTAGTCATATTTCCTGGTTTCTAATGTATGAAAGGTATCAAAATCTTTTCAATTATTCCTAAGGGAATTTTACCACTGATATTTTGATTGCATTTGTGTGATAATGAAACAATTCAAAAAGGGCTTTCTTTTGATTCTTTTCTATTGGATAGTCAATGTACTGACATTTTAAATGTTATCCCCTTTCTCCCTCTCCTATCACCCAACCCCCTGCTTCTATGAAGATGGTCCCATTCCCACCCACTTACTCCCACCTCAATGTACTGGCATTCTCCTATACTAGAGAATTGAGTCTTCACAGGACCAAGGGCTTCTCCTACTATTGATGCCAGACAATATCATTCTCTGCTACATATGTGGCTAGAGCCATGGGTCCCTCCATGTGACCTCATTGGTTGGTGTTTTATTCCTGGGGGTTCTGGGGGGAGAGTTGTTTGGTTGATAATATTGCTCTTTCTATGGGTTGCAAACTCCTTCATCTCCTTCAGTTCTTCCTCTAACTCTTCTACTGGTGTCCCAGTGTTCAGTCAAATAGTTAGCTGCCAGCATCCTCATCTGTATCAATAAGGTTCTTGCAGAGCCTCTCAGGAGATATCCATACCAGGATCCTGTCAGAAAGCACTTCTTGGCATCAGCAATAGTGACTGTGTTTGCTGGCTACATATGGGATGGATCCCCAGGTGGGACAGTCTCTGGATGACATTTTCTTCAGTCCCTGCTCCACTCTTTGTCCCTGAATTTTCTTCCTTGAGTATTTTGTTCTCCCTTCTAAGAAGGGCTTTTTGAATTGTTCCCTTGTTGACCACAAGCTAACTGTAACACAAGATACAAACAGTCCTGGGAGCTAATTTCATGAATTAAAAAGAAGGAAACAAATATATAAATTTGTCAACCTGTGGATTTAACTTAAAGAATAAATAAAAAGCTAGACAGCTATAGAAAACCAAGAAGGAATGTACAGGAGAAAAACAGCTATACAAATTAGATAAACTCCAAGCCTGCTGGTTATTTTTAGGTTTCATATTTCTGACTCATCAGAGAGTATTCCAATCACCATTTCATTCTTTCTCCCAGTAGCACTGTTTTCTAGAACCACTGGGAAAAATCTAAAAAATAATTACTAAGTGATGTAAGATTTAAAGCAATAGCTATACACAAATAATGTATAAGAAATCCTGTTAACATAATAACATTGAAGGACGAAATGCTACTTGGGCTGAGTTCTGAAGCTTATTGGAAGTTTCCTTGGTGATGATGAAAGACAAAACCATTACAATGGAGCTAGAATGATGGCTCAATAGTTAAGATCACTTGTTGGTCTTGGAGATGAACTGGGTTCAATGTTCTCTTTTTAGCACTCACATGTTGTTTCACAGCTACTCCCAACCCTCCATTGCAGGGGATCTTCACCATCTTCTGACCTTTGTGGTCATCAGAAAAACATATGGTGCACATACATATATGCAGGCAAAATAGTCAACTACATAAATAAATCTGAAAAACTTTATTAGTAGAAGGAACAGTATGGGCAAAGTTGTAAGCTATCTACACTGTAAATGAAACATTTATGCTTTATACTATCCCAATATTAGTTAACCATGAACCATTTACATATATATTTAGAATTTTGAGACTTAGAAAAGTCAGGTGTTGGAGACAAAGAAATGATGATATACAATTATTTGGAATAAACTTTGGCATGGTATCTTAAATTCTACCAACCCACATAGCCACACAATTTTTGGATGTTCTACAGAAAATAAAATGCAGGCATGCCTTCTGGTTCCCACCTGTGCTGGAGAGCAGAGACACGGTGCTGAACCCAATCCCAAAAACCTTATACCCCAGTTGCAGCTTGACTCCTCAGGTATTCTGACACATCTAGAATCAGGATCACAGGAAGAACAGGTTCCAGTCAGAGACAGGGAAGCCAAATAATACCAAGGATAACTAGATAGCAGGAGATAAGCTCAAGAACATAAGCAATGGAAAACAATTTGTCTTGGAAAAATCTGAACCCAGTTCTCCCATCACAGCAAGTCCTGGATACCCAACACACCTAAAAAGCAAGATTCAGATATACACTCTAATGTCATGAAGATGGTAAAAAATTTAAGAAGGACATAGATAGCTCCCTTAAAGATATACAGGAGAATACAATCAAACAGGTGAAGGAATTAAACAAAACCATCAAAGATCTAACACTGGAAATAGAATCATTTAAGAAAACTCAAAGGGGTATAAGCCATGGCAATGGAAAACCTATGAAAGAGAACAGTAGTCACCGATGCAAGGATCACTAGCAGAATATAAGAGAAAGGAGAGAGAATGTCAATGTCAAAAAGATAGAATAGAGGACATTGTGACAGCAGTCAAGAAAAATACAAAAAGCAAAAAGCTCCAATCTTCAAATATTTAAGAAATCTAGGACAGAATGAAAAGAACAAACCTGAGAAAAATAGGAATAGAAGATAGTGAAGATTCCCACCTCAAATGACCAGCAAACATTTCAATAAAATTATAGAAGAAAAAATTCCTAACCTAAAGAAAGAAATGCCCATAAACATACAAGAAGCCTACAGAATACCAAACATATGGGACCAAAGTAGAAATTCCTCTTGTCACATAATTAAAACACCAAATTCACAGAATAAAGAAAGAATATTGAAAGCAGTAAGGGAAAAAGGTCAAGTAACATATAAAGGCAGACCTATCAGAATTACACCAGAGTTTTCAACAGAGTCTGTAAAAGCCAGAAGAACAGGGACAGATGTCATACCGACCCTAAGAGAAAAAAAAAAGGCCAGCCCAACAAACTATGCCCAGGAAAACTCACCATTACTACAGATGGAGAAACCAAGATATTCCAAGAAAAATACAAATTTACACAATAACTTTCCGCAAGCCCAACCCTACAGAGGATAATAGAAGGAAAAGTTCAACACAAGAAATGAAACTACACTCAAGAAAGAGCAAGAAATTAATTTTTTTTCACAACAAACCCAAAAGAGGATAAACACATAAACATAATTCCACCTCTAACAACAAAAATGACAGGCAGCAACAATCATTGGTCCCTAATATCTCTTAATATCAATGGATTAAATTCCCCAATAAAAAGACATAGGCTAACAGACTGGATAGATAAACAGGAATCAGCATTTTGCTGCATTCAAGAAACACACCCCAGAGTAAGATAAACATTACCTCAAAGTGAAAGGATGGAAACAAATTTACCAAGCAAATGGTCCCAAGAAACATGCTGGAGTAGCCATTCTAATATCCATCAAAATAGACTTTCAATGAAATTTATCAAAGAGGATATGTAGAGTACATACTCATCAAAGGAAAAATATACCACAATGAATTCTCAAATCTGAATATTTATGCCAGAAATGCAAGGGCAGTCATATTTGGAAAATAGATGTTACTAAAGCTCAAAATACACATTGAACCTCACATAATAATAGTTTAAGTTTTCAACACCCCACTCTCACCAATGGTACAGAAACTAAACAGGGACACAGAGACTCTAAAAGAAGTTATGAAACAAATGAATTTAACTGATATTTATAGAACATTTCACCCTAAACAAAAGAATATACCTTCTTCTCAGCACTTCATGGAACCTTCTCAAAAATCAACCATAAACTTGGACACAAAACAAACCTCAGCAAGGACAAGAATATTGAATGAATCCAATGCATTCTGTTGAACCACCACAGACTAAGGCTGGTCTTCAATAGAGAAAACAAACAAACAGAAAGGTCATATACACATGGAAGCTAAAGAACTATCTACTCAATGATAACTTGGTAAGGGAAGAAATAAAGAAAGAAATTAAAAACTTTTTAGAATTCAATGAAGGTATAACATATCCAAACTTACGGGACACAATAAAAGCAGTGCTAAGAGGAAAACTCATAGTGCTGAATGCCTCCAAAAATATTAGAGAGATCATACAGTAGTAGATTAACAATTCATCTGCTAGCTCTAGAACAAAAAGAAAAAAATACAGATAAAAGGAGCAGAAGGCAGGAAATTATCAAACTCAGGGCTGAAATCAACCAAGTAGAAACTAAAAGAACTACATAATGTATCAACAAAACTAGGAGCTGGTTCTTTGAGAAAATCAACAAGATAAACTCTTAGCCAGACTAACCAGAGGACACAGAAACAGTATGCAAATTCACAAAGTCAAGATAGAAAAAGGAGACACTTCAACAGAAAATGAGGAATTAGATCCTACTGTATAAGGATACACTTAACAAAACTGGAAAACCTGGATGAAATGGGTGATTCCCTTGACAGATACCAGGTACCAAAAGGAAGTTTTCTTTTATAATTTTGTTGAAGATATTACTGGCCCTTTAAGTTTGGAATCTTTGCTCTCTTCTATACCTATTACCTTTAGGTTTGGTCTTCTCACTATGTGCTGAATTTTCTGGATGTTTTAGGTTAGGAGTTTTTGCATTTCTTTGATGTTAATGATTTCTATGGTATTTTCTGTCCCTGAGAGTCTTTCTTCTAGCTCTTGTATTCTGTCGGTAATGCTTGTGTCTATGACTCCTGATCTTTTTCTTAGGTTTTGTATCTCCAGGGTTGTCTCCCTTTGTGATTTCTTTATTGTTTCTATTTCTGTTTTTAGAACCTGGATAGTTTTGTGCAATTCTTCACCTGTTTGTTTGTGTTTTCCTGTAATTTTTTAAGGGAATTTTGTGTTTCCTCTTCAAAGGCTTCTACCAGTTTACCTGTGTTGTCCTGTATTTCTTTAAGGTAGTTATTTATGTCCTTCTAAAAGTCCTCTAACATCACCATGTGTTGTGATTTTAAGTCAAAATCTTGCTTTTCCGGTGCGTTGGTGTATCCAGGGCTTCCTGTGTTGGGAGAATTGGGTTCTGATGATGTCATGTGGCCTTTTTTTTCTTTTGCTTAGGTTCTTGTCTTTGTCTCTCCCCATCTACTTATCTCTGGTGTTAGCTAGACTTGACTCTCTTGTAAGCCTGTGCATCAGCAATCCTGAAGACTGCCTTTCTCCCAGTGGGACCTTGGTACAAAGAGCTGTGCCATGGGTCAGCTCCAGGTGCAGGCAGAAACTGGAAGGATCCTGTCCCAGTCTGCTTTCTGTTCCTGTGTCCAGAGGGCTCCAGGTAGATTCCTCTTGGGTCAAGAATGTGAGTTGAAGTGGTGGTCTCCCCTATGCTCTCAGGAGTGTCAACACTTCTGAGAATCCAACTCTCTCCCAAGGGGTCTGGGTACCGAGAGCTGTGACACAGGGTTAGCTCCAAATGCAGGTGGAAATCTGAAGAAAATTGATCTGTTTTTATTTCCTTGTACAAAACTAAAGTCCAACTGTATCAAGAACCTGCACATAAAACCAAATAAGTTGAATCTAATAGAAAGGATAGTGGGGAAGAGCCTAGAATACTTGGGCACATGGGAACACTTCCTGAACAGAGTACCAATGGCTTATGCTTTATGCTTTAAGAGCAACAATGGAGAAATTGGACTTCATAAAATGAAAAGCTTCTATAAAGCAAAGGACACTGTCAATAGAACAAAACTGCAACCCACAGATTGGTAAAAGATATTTGCCATCTCTACATCTGATAGAGGGTTAATATCCAAAATATACAAAGAACTCAAGAAGGTAGACTCCAGAGAATCAAATAACCCTATTAAAAATGGTGTACAGACTTAAACAAAGAATTCTCAACTGAGGAATCGTGAATGGCTGACAAGCACTTAAAGAAATGTTCAACATGATAAGGCATCAGGGAAATGCAAATCAAAATGACCCTGAAATTCAATCTCACACCAGTCAGAATGGCTAAGATCACAAAACACAGGTGAAAGCAGTTGTTGGCAAGGATGTGGAGAAAGAGGAACACTCCTCCATTGCTGGTGGGACTACAAGATGGGAAAACCACTTTGCAAATCATTCTGGCAGTTCCTCAGAAAATTGGAAATAGTTCTACCTGAGGATGTAGCTATACCACTCCTGTGCATATACCCCAAAGATTCTACAACATATAACAATGATACATACTCTATTATAGCAGCCTTATTTATAATAGTCAGAAGCTGGAAACGAGCCAGATATCCTTCAACAGAAGAATGGATACAGAAAATGTGGACTACTACCTAGCAATTAAATGACTTCATGAAACTCACAGGCGAATGGATGGAAGTAGAAAATATCACCCTGAGTATAGTAACCTAGACACAAAATAACACACAGGGTATGCACTCACTAATAAATGGATAATTAGCCCCAAAGCCCACAGTGTCTGTAATGCAACCTATAAAACATATGCATTATAGAAGGAAGAAAGACCAGAGTGTGGATTCTTCAGTGAGATTCTGCATTGAGAGGGGAATAGGAAGATTGTGGGGGAGTGAGGGAAAGGAGGACCAGGGAGGGAGAAAGGAGGGGGAGGAAATAAGTGTGGCAGCAGCAGGATCTGGAGATGTGAGAGATGTATAGGAGGACAGGAAATTGATCAAAAATACGTAGCAGGACGATGAGGAACTGCGATAGCCACTGTAGGGTCCCAGATACTAGGGAAACCAAGGTTCCCAGGACTCAACAGAGATGACTTAAGCTGAAATGTGCAGAGAAGCAGAGATAGCTCCTGCAGAGACCTCCTCCAGCAGATAAGCACAGCCCAAGTCAAGGGATTTGGATACCCACCCATCTCAAAATTATTAACCCAGAAATTCTCCTGTCAAAAGGAAGAATGGGGACTAAAACCTGGAAAAGAGAGTGTATGAAGAGTCAAAAAGGGACTGCCTCTCTGGCGATCCATCATGTCTGCAGACACCGAACCCAACTCTGTTGCTGTGGTCAAGAGGATTCTTGCCTACAGGAACCTAGTGTGGCAGTTTCTGAGGAAGTCTGGCCCGCAACTGACCAATGAAGATGTGGATCCTTGGAGCCAACCATCAGAAGGAGCTCAGAGAAACTGGTTGGGGAGTTGGCAGAAGGTCTAGAGGAGCAGAAGGGGACTGCAACCCTACTGGAAGAACAGCATAGGCAGCCCTGACCACGCAGTTGGTCTAGACCACCAACCAAACAGTATACCTGGAGAGATCCATGGTGCCAGATACATATGAAGCAGAGAATGATCTTGCCTGACAGCAGTGGGAGAGAAGGCCTTTGGTCCCAGGGAACTTGATGGCCCAGTGTAGGGGGATGATGGATGAGTGGAGCATGAGAGTGTAGTTGGATATGGAAGCACTCTCATTCAGGCAAAAGTGGGGAAGGAAGGTAGATATGGGATGGGGTGAGTGGTGGAGGGGTAACTGGGAAGTGGGATATCATATGAGATATAAATAAATGGAATGGTTAATAAAATAATTTTTAAAAAGAAAATAAAATGTCTACCATGGTCTCTATAATGGAATTTGAACCCATATAGTTTTAGATGTCAACTGAGCTATGATTCTTCATTAATTAATGTAGCTAACAACAATTTATTTATAGCATGTATCAGTGTCATTGATGTCCTATTTCATATCTTCCCAGCCCATCTCTAAATAAACTTGTAAGTTTAGTTGTTTGCATTGAGTTGACAGTGCCATCTTTCATACAGCTGTTCTCATTGGCTTTCCATTAGAGATTTGTCTGAAAGCATGTGCATAGCATGCTGGGTGGGAAACCTGCAAGTATCTGGAACTTGTTTCCCTAGAAAATACACTTGACCAATAATTTCTACCAGCTAGTAGTTAAATATTTTATCTTTGTTCTCTAAAAAAGAAATTCTGAACCCTGCTCAACATAAAAATTAAGACCTTTTTTAATGTGACAGAACCCTTGTGTTCACCTTGATAGACCTCTTATCAAAGCCTTTTTTAGGAGGCCATTTCTGTCTATAGTCATTTTCCTATTATATGACAGAACTTTATCATCGTCAGTGTTTTATCACAAATTAGCTACTTGTATTTATCCTGATCATATAGCATACTTTTGAAGGAACCCAAGTTAGACTTGGTTCATAATGTATAATTTCCATTATTAATTAAACAGTGACATCTCCACAAAACATGACACATTCCAGACTTCTGGAGAAAAAGGGAAATAACTGTTTTAAGTATCTTGGTAGAAGGGTCAAATAGCAAGGATACAAGCCCCAAAAGGAAAGCATTATTCACTTAGAACATTAAAATATTGAATTTTACTGCATATGAACAGTAGACTACGTTAGTGCCTACTAAGTCCTGGGCTTACTTAATCTAAATCAAAGCACTGAAAAGATTCAGTAATAACATTTGATAGATGGCTTTATGCCTAAATATGCTTTAACCCCTTTTGATCTTAATTACCAATTTAAGAAAATTAAGTTTTACTTGCCAAATAAAACTTAGGAGTTAACTTACATTTCATTCACGTGACCTATAAGTGCCCCCATCCCATCTTCTTGGATAGTCTCAAAAGCATGTTTAACTCAACAATCCATACAATTAACTATTTTAGATATTGAATTAGTAACAAAGTTAGACTAGAGGCTCAGTGAGAAAAAGAGCTATATTTATATTACTTATATAATATCTACAGCCTCACGTACATTTCCCTTCACTTATAAAGGTCTCAACAGAATGTTCGAGAGTGAATGGGCAAACTAGCATTCTCTGTGTATACAGTTTTAATATTACTCATACAGGTTTTGAATGGGGATATTTGTTATCCAGAAGATAGAGGTTCTAAGGTAAAAATACTGGCATTCATTTATCCTTTATCTTCAGTATGAAGTTTACAAAAGCAGAAAACTACTACTTTCTGTCCAATTTATATATCTATATATGGGAAATAAACAACAAGAGGAAGCAGAAAAGTTGAAAAATATGAGTAAACTTTACAAAAAACCATTTACTCATGAACTTGTCTAAACTTACCACCCTCTATCATTTCATAAGAGCGGTGAAGAAGACAGAGAACTTGAGGGCAAACTCAATTCTAGTACAATTATTGTTCAGTATTGGTAGAAAAGTATGTATTTCATATTTATAGCAACTAAAAATAGCTTATCAAGTACAGATTACTATTTAGCATGTTTGTACATATAATTTAATTGATTTGTAACAGATATGTGTATTGATTCATTTGGATTTGATGTTGTTCTCAATGTAACAAAGTCTAGGTAATTATCAACAAAATAAAGCTGTTGAAGGAATCAGAGAAAGGACTGAAAGAGCTTGAAGGGACTTGAGACCCCATATGAACAACAATGCCAACCAACCAGAGCTTCCAGGGACTAAGCCACTACCCAAAGACTATACATGGACTGACCCTGGGCTCTAACCTTGTAGGTAGTAATGAATAGCCTAGTAAGAACACCAGTGGAAGGGGAAGCCCTTGGTCTTGCCAAGACTGAACCCCCCAGTGAACATGATTGTTAGGGGGAAGGCGGTAATGGTGGGAATATGGGGAGGGGAACACACATATAGAAGGGGAAGGGAGGGGTTGGGGGATGTTGGCCTGGAAAACTGGAAAGGGAATAACAATTGAAATGTAAATAAGAAATACCCAAGTTAATAAAGATGAAAAAAGAAAGAAAATTAGGCATATTCTGCATAATAACTGAATGTCTAAAGAATTCATCAACCTCACAGTTGATTTCAATCTTGTTAGTTTTTTATTCCTTCTTATCTTATACTATTAATCGCAGTCAGTTCGATAGGTTGTCTCTCGAAACCTGTCATTCTTCTCTGCTGTAAGTATTTAAGGTCTGTACATTTTGTTATGATGTTTGTAATATCCAGACCAAACAAACCTGAAGTAAAATCATTAGTTTCTGTTATGAGTCTCTGAATTGCTATAGAAAGTTTGTCTAGCCAAGAATGAGAATAGCACTTATTATGGCAATAAACATAAAATTTTAGATGGCAGTTAAGAAGTAGAAGAAGTGATTTGAGAATGGATATGATCAAGACACTTTATTATTATCTATGAAACTGCCAAATAATATGTATTTTATTTTAAAAATATATTGTCATAAAATATATTTTGATATTTCTCCTCTCCCACCTCCTTCCATAGTCTTCCAAAATTATTGTTACCCACAAAACTTTATTCTTTCTTCTCCTCTCAAAACAATCCAGAAAAATCACAAAATCGAAAATAAAAACAAAGAAACAAAAAATGATAACATAACGTCAAACAAAATCTCTCTCTGTCTCTTTCACACACACACACACACACACACACACACACACACACACACACTAGAGAGAGAGAGAGAGAGAGAGAGTGAGAGAACTACTCCTGCTCTTGAGTGGAGAGTATAACCAGTAGCATTGGATTGGAAAGAAAAAGCGTATTTTCCCTTTGCCATCAGGCATCAAATAAAAATAGCTTTGTGACACTTCTGTCTGTAGCCATGGCAGATCTGCAGGCCTGCTCCCCCACCACAGCCCCAACACTCTTCCAGGAGGATCTTTCTAACTAAAACCACCACTGAGACCCTCACCCAAATACTCAAGCTAGCTGGAACCCACAGAACCCAGCAGATATGGGCTCTGTCCTGCCCTGTTGGAACCTCATCTCTTTCCCAGAACGCACCTCCACTTGCACTCAGGGAGGATCGATGATCCCCCTCCTAGCTCTGCCTGTCTCCCAGGAGGCCTACTCTTTCCAGAGACACAGCACTGGATGTCTCCACGGATGCCTGCTCCACCCTGAGACACCCAGGCGAGTTGACAAAGAGTCAACCAGATGATAAAAGACAAGTGCAAGAACATAATGAACAGAAGCCAGTGAAATTTGGCACCATCTGACCACAGTTCTACCACAGCAAGCCCTCGATACCCTAACACATCTGACGAACAAGATCTGACCTTAAATCCCATCTCATGAAGATGATAGAGACTATTTAAAGAGAATATAAATAATTCTCTTAAAGAAATAAAGGAAAACACATTCAAACTGGTAGAGGTCTGTAAAGAGGAAACAAATAAATCTAGCAAAGAAATACAAGAAAATACAATCAAGCAAGAGAAGCAAATAAACAAAATAATCTAAGACCTAAAAACAGAAATAGAATCAATAAAAAAAAAAACAAAACTGGAGGTAACCCTGGAGATGGAAAACCTAGGAAAGAGAACAGGAACTGCAGATAGAAGGATCACCAAGAGAATATAAGAGATGGAATAGAGAATATCAGGCATAGATGATACCATAGAAGATATCTATATAGCAGCCAAAGAAAACGTCATGTGTAAAAAGTCCCTAACCCAAAAAGCCAATGGGGGAGAAAGCTGGAACATCGGAAGTGTGGATACTCTGGAGAAGTCAGAAGAGAATACCCTCTGTCCACAGTCCAGACTCAAGAGGGAATCGCATAGTGCCAACTGTGCCCGCTGGTTGCAAGGGCCTATACGAGCAATCAGGGGCAGGACCCTTTGAATCCTGCCCGTGTCTAGAGCTGGAAGACAGTCTCCAGGAGTGCTACTGCAGTTGAGCACAGAGCACCTGTTCTCAGGAAAGACTGAAAGAAAACAAGAAAACAGTTCTACAGGAGTGCTGAAACAGAGGCCTACAGCAGGGTCAAGTCACTCCGAGAAACAGCAAGATAAGCAAACACCAGAGACAATTCAATGGCTAGAGGCAAGCGCAGGAACGTAATCAACAGAAACTGAGACTACTTGGCATCATCAGAGCCTAGTACTCCTACCAAAGAAAATACTGGATATCCAAACACACCAGAAACGCAGGATTTAGATTTGAAATCACATATTTTGATAAGAATGGAGGACTTTAAGAATGATATAAAGAACTCCCTTAGGGAAATGCAGGAAAACACAAGTAAACAAGCAGAAGCCCTTAGAGAAGAAATACAAAAATCACTGAAACAATTACAGGAAAACATAACCAAACAGGTGGAGGAATTGAAAATGGAAATAGAAACAATAAAGAAAGAACAAAGGGAGACAACCCTGGATATAGAAAACCAAAGGAAGAGACAGGGAGCCGTTGACACAAGCATCAGCAACAGAATACAAGAAATAGAAGAGAGAATCTCAGGAGCAGAAGATACCATAGAAAACATTGACACAATGGCCAAAGATAATGGAGAATGGAAAAAGCTACTGGTCCAAAACATACAGGAAATCCAAGAAAAAAAAAATCCGTGAGTGGATCAAGCCTAAGTTTAATAGGTATACAAGAGAGTAAAGACTCCCAACTCAAAGGACCAGTAAAAATCTTCAACAAAATCATAGAAGAAATCATACCTAACCTAAAGAAAGAGATGCCCATAAACATACAGGAAGCCTACAGAACTCCAAATAGATTGGATCAGAAAAGAAACTCCTACTGTCACATAATATTCAAAACATCAAATGCACAAAACGAAGAAAGAATATTAAAAGCAGTAAGGGAAAAATGTCAAGTAACATATAAAGGCAGATCAATAAGAATTACACCAGACTTCTCACCAGAGACTATGAAAGCCAGAAGATCCTGGACAGATGTCATACACACCCTAAGAGAACACAAATGCCAGCCCAAGTTATGTATCCATGAAAACTTTCAATTATCATAGATGGAGAAACCAAGGTAGTCCATGAAAAAAACAAATTTACGCAATATCTTTCTAAAATCCAGCCCTACAAAGGATAATAGATGGAAAACTCCACTACAAGAAGAGAAACTACATCATAAAAAGCAAGAATATAATTTCCTTGCAATGAAACCAAAAGAGAGACAAACATAATTCTACCCCTAACAGCGAAAATAACATGAAGTGACAATCACTATTCCTTAATATCTCTCAACATCAACAGACTCAATTCCCCAATAAAAAGACATACACTGAGATATGCCTGGGAAGCCAGAAGAGACTACAATCTGCCCACATTTCTGACTCCAGAGGAAAACAACAAACGCCATCTGGGAACGTGGTGCACAGGGGCTCCTGGAAAAGGGAAAGGCTGTGCAGGTCCTCCTGGTTGCCGCCCTCAGAGAGAGCTCAAAAGCAACACCCACAAGACAACTTGAGCCAGGGGACCACAGGTAAGACCAACTTTTCTGCTCCAAGCGACCTGACTGGTGGCCTCAGGACACACAGAGACAAAAATTCCTCAGGGACCAGACACTTCTAGTTTTTAGCTGGATTCCCAACCTCGCTGATCCCCACCCGAAGCTCACTGTTCCAAAACCCCATGGCAGAGAGAGGTCACCACCCAGACAGGTGGGCACACTTGAGACTGCAGAGCAGAAGATGCCACCAATACTGTCCATCCCTGCCCACATCCCCAGCCCAAGAGGAAACTGTATATGGCCTCTGGGACCTGAAAGGTAAGGGCACTGGAGATGTAGGTCCCCTGCGCCCCAGACACTGCTGGAACCTGAAGGGACCGGATCAACAGTTCTCTGAACCCAAATCCCGTGGGAGGGAGAGCTAAACCTTCAGAGAGGCAGACACACCTGGGAAGCCAGAAGACACTACACTCTGCCTACGTTTCTGATTCCAGAGGAAAACACCTAACACTATCTGGGACCTTGGTGCACAGGGGCTCCTGGAAAAGGCAGCACAGGCCCACATGGTTGTCACCATCATGGAGAGCTCATAAGCAACACTCCATGAGAAAACTTGAGCCTCAGGACCACAGGTAAGACCAACATTTCTGCTCCAAGTGACCTGCCTGGTGAACTCAAGACACAGGCCCATAGGAACAGATGAAGACCTGTAGACAGGAAAATCTACACGTTCAAAGGCAGAACACTCCGTTCCCATAACTGGCTGAAAGAAAACAGGAAAACAGGTCTACAGCACTCTTGACACACAGGCCTATAGGATGGTCTAGACACTGTCAGAAATAGCAGAACAAAGTAACACTAGAGATAATCTGATGGCGAGAGGCAAGCACAGGAACCCAAGAAACAGAAACCAAGACTACATGGCATCATCAGAGGCCAATTCTCCCACCAAAGCAAACACTGAATATCCAAACACAGTAGAAAAGCAAGATCAAGATTTAAAATCATATTTGACCATGATGCTGGAGGACTTCAAAAAAGACCTGAAGAACTCCCTTAGAGAAACGCAGGAAAACATAAATAAACAAGTAGAAGCCTATAGAGAGGAATCACAAAAATCCCTGAAAGAATTCCAGGAAAACACAATCAAACATTTGAAGGAATTAAAAATGGAAATAGAAGCAATGAAGAAAGAACACAGTGAAACAACCCTGGATATAGAAAACCAAAGGAAGAGACAAGGAGCTGTAGATACAAGCATCACCAACAGAATGCAAGAGATAGAAGAGAGAATCTCAGGAGCAGAAGATTCCATAGAAATCATCGACACAACTGTCAAAGATAATGTAAAACAGAAAAAGCTACTGGTCCAAAATATACAGGAAATCCAGGACTCAGTGAGAAGATCAAACCTAAGGATAATAGGTATAGAAGAGAGTGAAGAGTCCCAGCTCAAAAGACCAGTAAATATCTTCAACAAAATCATAGAAGAAAACATCCCTAACCTAAAGAAAGAGATGCCCATAAGCATATAAGAAGACTACAGAACTCTAAATAGATTGGACCAGAAAAGAAACTCCTCCCATCGCATAATAGTCAAAACACCAAATGCACAAATTAAAGAAAGAATATTGAAAGCAGTAAGGGAAAAAGGTCAAGTGACATATAAAGGCAGACCTATCAGAATCACCTCAGACTTTTCGCCAGAGACTATGAAAGCCAGAAGATCCTGGACAGATGTCATACAGACCCTAAGAGAACACAAATGCCAGGCCAGGTTACTGTATCCTGCAAAATTAAATGAACATAGATGGAGAAACCAAGATATTCCATGACAAAACCAAATGTACACAATATCTTTCATCAAATCCAGCCCTAAAAAGGATAATAAATAGTAAAGCCCAACAAAAGGACCCAAGCTACACCCTAGAAAAAGCAAGAAATTAATTGTCCTGGCAAAAAAAAAAAAAAAAAAAAAAAGAGAAGAAGAGCACACAAACATAACCTCACATCCAAATATGAATATAACAGGAAGCAATAATCACTATTCCTTAACATCTCTCAAAATCAATGGTCACAACTCCCCAACAAAAAGACATAGGCTAACAAACTGGACACACAATGAGGACCCTGCATTCTGCTGCCTACAGGAAGTACACCTCAGAGACAAGGAAAGACAGTACCTCAGAGTGAAAGGCTGGAAAACAATTTTCCAAGCAAATGGTCGGAAGAAGAAAGGTGGAGTAGCCATTCTAATATCGAAAAAATCAATTTTCAACTAAAGGTCATCAAAAAAAAAAAAAAAGGAAGAACACTTCATATTCATCAAAGGAAAAGTACACCAAGATGAACTCTCAATCCTAAATATCTATGCTACAAATACAAGGGTACCTACATACATAAAAGAAACCTTATTAAAGCTCAAAACACACATTGTACCTCACACAATAATAGTAGGAGGTTTCAAAACCCCACTTTCATCAATGGACAGGTCATGGAAACAGAAATTAAACAGAGACGTAGACAGACTAAGAGAAGTCATGAACCAAATGGACTTAACAGATATTTATAGAACATTCTATCCTAAAGCAAAGGGATATACATTATTCTCAGTACATCATGGTACTTCCTCCAAAATTGACCATATAATTGGTCAAAAAACAGGTCTCAACAGATACAGAAAGATAGAAATAATCCCATGCATCCTATCAGACCACCACGGGCTAAAGCTGGTCTTCAGTAACAATAAGGGAAGAAGGCCCACGTATATATGGAAGATGAACAATGCTCTACTCAATGATAACCTGGTCAAGGAAGAAATAAAGAAAGAAGTTAAAGACTTCTTCGAATTTAATGAAAATGAAGGTACAACATAACCAAATTTATGGGACACGATGAAAGCTGTGTGAAGAGGAATACTCATAGCTCTGATTGCCTGCAGAGAGAAACAGGAGAGAGCATATGTCAGCAGCTTGACAGCACACCTAAAAGCTTTAGAACGAAAAGAAGCAAATAAACCCAGCAGGAGTAGAAGGCAGGAAATAATCAAACTCAGAGCTGAAATCAGCCAAGTAGAAACAAAAAGGACCATGGAAAGAATCAACAGAAACAAAAGTTAGTTCTTTGAGAAAATCAACAAGCTAGATAAACCCTTAGCCAGACTAACAAGAGGACACAGAAAGTGTGTCTAAATTAACAAAATCAGAATGAAAAGGGGGACATAACTACAGAATCAGAGGAAATTCAAAAAATCATCAGTTCGTACTACAAAACCCTATATTCAACAAAACTTGAAAATCTGCAGGAAATGGACAATTTCCTAGACAGATACCAGGTACCGAAGTTAAATCAACAACAGACAAACCATTTAAACAACACCATAACTCCTAACGAAACAGAAGCAATCATTAAAGTTCTCCCAACCAAAAAGTGCCCAGGTCCAGAAGGGTTTAGTGCAGAATTCTATCAGACCTTCATAGAAGACCTCATACCAATAGTATCCAAACTATTCCAAAAAATTGAACCAGATGGAGCATCACCGAATTCCTTCTATGAATCGATAGTTATTCTTATATCTAAACCACACAAAGACGCAGCAAAAAGGAGAACTTCAGACCAATTTCCCTTATGAATATCGATGCAAAATACTCAATAAAATTCTGGCAAACCGAATCCAAGAGCACATCCAAACAATCATCCACCATGATCAAGTAGGCTTCATCCCAGGCATGCAGGGATGGTTTAATATACAGACAACCATCAACGTGATCCATTATATAAACAAACTGAAAGCACAAAACCACATGACCATTTCATTAGATGCTGAGAAAGCATTTGACAAAATTCAACACCCCTTCATGATAAAAGTCCTGCAAAGAATAGGAATTCAAGGCCCATACCGAAACATAGTAAAAGCCATATACAGCAAACCAGTTGCTAACATTAAATTAAATGGAGAGAAACTTGAAGCAATCCCACTAAAATCAGGGAGTAGACAAGGCTGCCCACTCTCTCCCTACTTATTTCATATAGATCTTGAAGTTCTATACAGAGCAATCAGACAACAAAAGGAGATCAAGGCGATACAGATTGGAAAAGAAGAAGTCAAAATATCACTATTTGCAGATGATATGACAGTATATTTAAGTGATCCCAAAAGTTCCACCAGAGAACTAGTAAAGCTGATAAACAACTTCAGCAAAGTGGCTGGGTATAAAATTAACTCAAATAAATCAGTAAGTAGCCTTCCTCTACACAAAAGAGAAACAAGCCAAGAGAGAAATTAGGGAAAAAACACCCTTCATAATGCTCCCAAATAATATAACATATCTTGGTGTGACTTTAACCAAGCAAGTAAAAGATCTGTAAAATAAGAACTTCAAGACTCTGAAGAAAGAAATTGAAGAAGACCTCAGAAGATGTAAAGATCTCCCATGCTTATGGATTTGCAGGATTAATATAGTAAAAATGGCCATTTTACCAAAAGCGATCTACAGATTCAATGCATTTGCCATCAAAATACCAATACAATTCTTCAAAGAGTTATACAGAACAATTTGAAAATTCATCTGGAATAACAAAAAACCCAGGATAGCTAAAACTATCCTCAACAATAAAAGGACTTCTGGCAGAATCACTATTCCTGAACTCAAGCAGTATTACAGAGCAATAGCGATAAAAAAAAAAAAAAAAAAAAAAAAAAAAAAAAAAAAAAAAAAAAAAAAAAACTGCATGGTACTTCTACAGAGACAGAGAGACCAATGGAATAGAATTGAAGACTCAGAAATGAACCCACATACCTATGGTCACTTGATTTTTGACAAAGGAGCCAAAATCATCCAATGGAAAAAAGATAGCATTTTCAGCAAATGGTGCTGGTTCAACTGGAGGTCAACATGTAGAAGAATGCAGATCGATTCATGCTTATCACCCTGTAGAAAGATTAAGTGCAAGTGGATCAAGGACCTCCTCATCAAAGCAGATACACTCAAACTAATACAAGAAAAAGTGGGGAAGCATCTCGAACACATGGGCACTGGAGAAAATTTCCTGAACAAAACACCAATGGCTTATGCTCTAAGATCAAGAATTGACAAATGGGATCTCATAAAACTGCAAAGCTTCTGTAAGGTAAAGGGCACTGTGGTTAGGACAAAATGGCACCAAGAGATTGGGAAAAGATCTTTACCAATCCTACAACAGATAGAGGGCTTATATCCAAAATATACAAAGAACTCAAGAAGTTAGACCACAGGGAGACAAATAACCCTATTAAAAAATGGGTTTCAGAACTAAACAAAGAATTCACAGCTGAGGAATGCCGAATGGCTGAGAAACACCTAAAGAAATGTTCAACATCTTTAGTCATAAGGGAAATGCAAAGCAAAACAACACTTATATTTCACCTCATACCAGTGAGAATGGCTAACAACAAAAACTCAGGTGACAGCAAATGCTGGCAAGGATGTGGAGAAGGAGGCACACTCTTCCATTGTTGGTGGGATTGCAGACTGGAACAACCATTCTGGAAATCAGTCTGGAGGTTCATCAGAAAATTGGACATTGTACTACCTGAGGACCCAGCTATACCTCTCTTGGTCATATACCAAAAAGATGCCCCTATACATAACAAAGATACGTGCTCCACTACGTTCATAGCAGCCTTATTTATAATAGCCAGAAGCTGGAAGGAACCCAGATGCCCTTCAACAGAGGAATAGATACAGAAAATGTGGTACATATATACAATGGAATATTACTCAACTATCAAAAACAATGACTTTATGAAATTCATAGGCAAATGGAGGGAATTGGAAAATATCATCCTGAGTCTAACCCGATCACAGAAAAACACACATGGTATGCTCTCATTGATAAGTGGCTATTAGGCCAAATGCTTGAATTGCTCTAGATGCGCAGAACATCTGAAACTCAAGTCGGATGATCAAAATGTGAATTCTTCACTCCTTCTTTAAAAGGAGAACAAGAATATTCTTGGCAGGGAATAGGGAGGCAAGGATTAAAACAGAGGCAGAAGGAGCAACCATTCAGAGCCTGCCCCACATTTGGCCCATACTTATACAGCCACCCAATTATATAAGATAGATGAAGCAAAGAAGTGCAGGCCGACAGGAACTGGATGTAGATATTTCCTGAGAGACACAGCCAGAATACAGCAAATACATAGGCGAATGCCAGCAGCAAATCACTGAACTGAGAATTGGACCCCCATTGAAGGAATCTGAGAAAGGACTGGAAGAGCTTGAAGGGGCTTGAGACCCCATATGAACAACAATGTCAACCAATCAGAGCTTCCAGGGACTAATCCACTACCCAAAGACTATACATGAAATGACCCTGGGCTCCAACCTCATAGGTAAGAATGGGCAGCCTAGTAAGAGCACCAGTGGAAGTGGAAGCCCTTGTTCCTGCTAAGACTGAACCCCCAGTAAACTTGATTGTTGGGGGGAGGGCGTTAATAGGGGGAGCATGGGGAGGGCAACACCCATATAGAAGGGGAGGGAGAGGGGTTAGGGGGATGTAGGCCTGGAAACTGGGAAAGTGAATAAGAATTGAAATGTAAATAAGAAATACTCAAGTTAATAAAGAAAAAAAATTGAAACAAACAAACAAACAACAACAACAAAAAAAACAGACAGACTAACAGAATGGATATGTAAGGAGGAACCAGCATTTTCCTGCATGCAGAAAACACTCCTCAAACACAAAGACAGACACTACCTCAGAGTAAATGGCTGGAAAACAATTTTCCAAGGAAATGGCCTGAAGAATGAAGGAGTTGCCATTCTAATATCAAATTAAATTGACTTTCAAACAAGAGTCATTAAAAAAGATAAAGAAGGACACTTCATGTTCATCAAAGGAAAAATCCACCAAGATGAACTCTTAATCCTAAATATCTATGGTCCAAATACAAGGGCACCTACATTCATAAAAGAAACCTTACTAAAGGTCAAAGCCCATATTGCATCTCACACGATAATAGTAGGAGATGGAATCAGAAATTAAAAGGAGAGGTAGAGAAACTAACAGATGTTTTGAACCAATTGGATTTAACAGATATTTACAGAACATTCCACCCTAAAACAAAAGGATATACCTTCTTCTCAGTTCCTCATGGAAACTTCTTCAAAATTGACCATATAATCGGTCACAAAACAGGCCTCAACAGATACAGGAAGATAGAAATAATCCTATGCATCCTATCAGATCAGCACACACTAAGACTGGTCTTCAAAAACAACAATAATGTCAGAAAGCTCACATATACATGGAAGTTGAACAATGCACTACTCAATGAAAACTTGGTCAAGGAAGAAATAAAGAAAGAAAAATTGAAGGCTTATTAGAATTTAATGAAAATGAAGAAAAACATTCCCAAACTCATGGGACACAATGAACGCAGTACCAAGAGGAAAGCTCATAGCTCTGAGTGCCTGCAAAAAGAAACAAGAGAGAACATATGTCAGCCGCTTGAGAGCACACCTTGCAGCTCTAGAACAAAAAGAAATAAATAAACCCAAGAGGAGTAGAAGGCAGGAAATAATCAAACACAGAGCTGAAATCAACCACGTAGAAAAAAAAAAAAACGACTATACAAAGAATCAACAAAAGCAGCTATTCTTTGAGAAAATCAACAAGATATACAAACCCTTAGCCAGACTAACCAGAGGTCACAGAGAGTGTATCCAAATTAAGAAAATCAGAAATGAAAAGGGATACATAACAACAAAATCTGAAGAAATTTAAAAAAAAATCATCAGATCCTACTACAAAAGTCTATATTCAATGAAACTGGAAAATTGGAAGGAAATGGACAATGTTATAGACAGATACCAGGTACCAAAGTTAAATCAGGAACAAATAAATCATCTAAACAACCCCATAACTCCTCAAGAAATAGAAGCAGTTATTTAAAGTCTCTCAACCATAAAGAGCCCAGGTCCAAACGAGTTCAGGCCAGAATTCTATCAGACTTTCATAGAAGACCTCATACCAATACTGTCCAAACTATTCCACAGAATTGAAATAGACAGAGCACTACCAAATTCCTTCTATACAGCCACAATTACTCTTATACCAAAACCACACAAAGACCCAACAAAGAAAGAGAACTTCAGACCAATTTCCCTAATGAATATTGACAGAAAAATACTCAATAAAATTCTTTCAAACCGAATCCAAGAACACCTCACAATGATTATTCATCATGATCAAGTGTGCTTCATCCCAGGGATGCAGGGATGGATTAATATACAAAAATCCACCAATGTAATCCACTATATAAACAAACTCAAAAATAAGAAACTCATGGTCATTTCATTAGATGCTGAGAAAGCACTTGACAAAATTCAACACTGCTTCATAATAAAAATCCTGGGAAGGTCAGGAATTCAAGCCCCATATCTGAACATAGTAAAAGCAATATACAACAAACCAGTAGCTAACATCAAACTAAATGGAGAGAAACTTGAAGCGATCCAATTTAAATCAAGGAATAGACAAGGCTGCCCACTCTCTCCCTACTTATTCAATATAGTACTCGAAGTTCTAGCCACAGCAATCAGACAGTGAAAGAGTTACAAATTGGAAGGGAAGAAATAAAAATATCATTATTTGCAGATTATATGGGAGTGTACTTAAGTGAACCCAAAAGTTCCACCAGAGAATTCCTTAACCTGATATACAACTTCAGTAAAGTGTCAGGGTATAAAATCAACTGAAACAAATCAGTAGCCTTCCTCTATTAAAAGGATAAACAGGCTGAGAAAGAAAATAAGGAAATGACATCATTAGCAATAGTCCCAAATAACATAAAATATCTTGGTGGGACTTTAACCAAGCACATGAAAAATCTGTATGACAAGAACTTCAAATCTCTGAAGAAAGAATTTGAGGAAGATCTCAGAAGATGGAAAGATCTTCCATTCTCATGGATTGGCAGGATTAATATAGTACAGATGGCCATTTTGCCAAAATCAATCTACAGATTCAGTGCTATCCCCATCAAAATTCCTACTTAATTGTTTATAGAGTTGGAAGAGCAATTTGCAAATTCATTTGGAATAACAAAAAACCAGGATAGTAAAAACTGTACTCAACAATACAAGAATTTCTGGGGGAATCACCATCCCTGACTTCAAGCAGTATTACAGGGCAATAGTTGTAAAAACTGTATGGTATTGGTACAGAGACAGGCAGGTAGATCAGTGGAACAGAATTGAAGACCCAGAAATGAACACACACAACTATAGCCAATTGATGTTTGACAAAGTAACTAAAACAATCCAATGGAAGAAAGATAGCATTTTCAACAAATGGTGCTGGTTCAACTGGTGGTCAGCATGAAGAAGAATCCAAATCGATCCATTCTTATCACCATGTACAAAGCTTAAGTCCAAGTTGATCATGGACCTCCATATCAAACCAGATATACTCATACTAATAGAAAAAAAGTGGGGAAGAATCTCGAACACATGGGCACTGGGGAAATTTTTCTGAACAAAATACCAATGGCTTATGCTCTATGATCAAGAATCAACAAATGGAACCTCATAAAACTGCAAAGCTTTTTCAAAGCAAAAAACACTGTCATTAAGACAAAAAGGAAATCAACGGATTGGGAAAAGATCTTTACCAATCCTACATCTGATAGAGGGCTCATATCCAAAATATACAAAGAACTCAAGAAGTTAGACTCCAGAGAGTCAAATCAGACTATTAAAATATGGGGTACAGGGGGTTGGAAATTTAGCTCAGTGGTAGAGCGCTTGCCTAGGAAGCGCAAGGCCCTGGGTTCGGTCCCCAGCTCCAAAAAAAAGAAGAAAAATGGGGTACAGAGCTAAACAAAATATTCTCAGCTGAGGATTATCAAATGGCCAAAAAGCACCTAAAGAAATGTTCAACATCCTTAGTCATCAAGGAAATGCAAATCAAAACAACCCTGAGATTCCACCTCACACCAGTCAGAGTAACTGAAATAAAAAAACCTCAGGTGACAGCAGATGCTGGCAAAGATGGGGAGAAAGAGGAAAACTCCTCCATTCTTGGTGGGATTGCAAACTGGTACACCCATTCTGGAAATCAGTCTGGGGGTTCCTCAGAAATTTGGACATTGAACTACCTGAGGACCCAGCTAAACCTCTCTTGAGCATATACCCAAAAGATGTCCCAACATATAACAAAGACACATGCTCCACTATGTTCATAGCAGCCTTATTTATAATAGCCAGAAGCTGGAAGGAACCCAGATGCCCTTCAACAGAAGAATGGATACAGAAAATGTGGTACATCTACACAATGGAATATTATTCAACTATCAAAAACAATGATTTTATGAAATTCATAGGCAAATGTATGGAACTGGAAAATATCATCCTGAGTAATGTAATCCAATTACAGAAAAACACACATGGTATGCACTCATTGATAAGTGAATATTAGCCCAAATGCTCTAATTACCCTAGATGCACAGAACACATGAAACTCAAGAAGGATGACTAAAATGTGAATTCTTCACTCCTTCTTTAAAAGTGGAACAAGAATACCCTTGGGAGGGAATAGGGAGCCAAAATTCAGTACAGAGGCTGAAGGAACACCCATTCAGAGCCTGCCCCACATGTGGCTCATAGGTATAAAGTCCCCAAACTAGTTAAGATGGATGAAGCAAAGAAGTGCAGGCCGACAGGAATTGGATGTAGATCTCTCCTGAGAGACACAGGCAGAATACAGCAAATACATAGGCAAATGCCATCATTAAACCTCTGAACTGAGAACGGGACCCCCGTTGAAGGAATCAGAGAAAGGACTGAAAGAACTGAAAGGGCTTGAGACCCCATATGAACAATAATGCCAAGCAACAGAGCTTCCAGGGACTAAGCCACTACCCAAAGACTATACATGGACTGGCCCTGGACTCCAACTGCAAAGGTAGCAATGAATAGCTTATTAAGGGCACAAGTAGAAGGGGAAGCCCTTGCTCCTGCCAAGACTGAACCCCCAGTGAACGTGATTGTTAGGGGGAGGGCAGTAATGGGGGGGATGATGAGGAAAGGAACACCCATATAGAAGGGGAGGGGATGGGGTTAGGGGGATGTTGGCCTGGAAACAGCGAAAGGGACTAACAATTGAAATGTAAATAAGAAATAACCAAGTTAATAAAGATGGAGGAAAAAAAATAAAAGAAAATATCAACTTAAGTGAGGTTACTCAATCACAGACAAACATACTTGGTATGCACTCATTGATAAGTGGATATTAGTCAAAAAGCTCAAATTACCCAAGATGCAATTCACAGACCACAGGAAGCTCAAGAAGAAGGATGACCAAAATCCAGATGCTCCCACTCCTTCTTTAAAGTGGGAAAATATTCATAGGAGGGGATACGGAAGCAAAGTTTAGAGCAGTGACTCAAGGAATGACCATTTAGAAGCTGACTCACATGTGGCCCATATATATACAGCTACCAAAACTAGATAAGGTTGAAGAAGCTAAAAAATGCATGCGGAAAGGGACTGGATATAGATCTCTCCTGAGAGACACATCGAGAGCACTTCCAATATAGAGGTCAATGCTAGCAGCAAATCACCGAACTGAGAATAGGACCCCCTTAGGGAGAATTAGAGGATGTATTGAAAGAAGGAGCTTGCAACTCCATGAAAAAAAAAAAAAAAACAATGCCAACCAACCAGAGATTCTAGGCACTAAACAACTACGAAAGACTATACACATGGACTGACTCAGGGCTCCAAATGCATATGTAGCAGAGAATAGCCTTGTTAGGGCACCAGTGGAAGGGATAGCCCTTGGTCTTGCCAAGTTTGGACCCCCAATGCAGGGGAATATGGGGGAGGGTAATAAGTGGGGTATATAGGGGGGAATACCCGTATGGGGGAGGGGGAGGGGAGGGAATGGGGTCTTATGGGCAGAAAACCGGGATGGGTAATAACCTTTGAAATGTAAATTTAAACATATATAATAAAAAAAATTTTAAAAATCCCTAACCCAAAATATCTAGGAAATTTGGAACACAATTAGAAGACCAAATCTGAGAATAAAAGGCATAGAAGAGGGTATAGATTCCCAGTTCAAAGGACAAGAAAACATCTTTTACAAAATCATAGAGTAAAACTTCTCTAACTTGAAAAAAAAGATGGCCATAAAGTTATAAGAAGCCTACAGAATACCAAATAGATTGAACCAGAAAATAAAATTCTCCTCCAATTTAATAATCAAAGCACTAAATATACAGAACAAAGGAAAAATATTAATAGTGGTTAGGGAACAAGGACAAATAACATATAAAGGTAGACCCATCATAATTACACCTGACTTCTCAACAGAGACTAAAACCCAGAAGATGCTGGAAAGATGTCATGCAGAACCTAAGAGACCATAGAGGACAGACAGCTCCTACTACTATACCCAGCAAAACTCTCAATCACCATAGGTGGACAAACCAAGATATTCTATGACAAAATGAAATTTAAGCAATATCTTTCTACTTATCCAGGCCTACAGAGGGTACTAGAACGAAGATTCCAACACAAGTAGGATAGCTAACTACACCCAAGAAAACATAAGAAATTAATTATCTAACAAAAAACCTAGAAGGGAAGCACACACACATAGTACCACCTCCAATAACAAAGTAATAGGATCTAACAATCACTGGTCATTACTATCTCTCAACATCAATGGACTTAATTCCCCAATAAAAAGACCCAGGCTAACAGACTGGTTATATGAACAGGATCCATCTTTCTGATGCATACAAGAAACACACATCAGCAACAAAGATAGGAACTATCTCTGAGTAAAGGACTGGAAAAATGTTTTCCAAGCAAATTGTCACAAGAAACAAGGTGGAGTAGCCAATCTAATATTGAATAAAATATACTTTCAACCAAATGTAATCGAAAGAGTTGGAGAAGGATACATATGAACGAAATTTAAAGTTTACCAAGTGAACTACCTGTATGTATGAGATATAGTAAAGAAGAAATAAGTGTTGTGATTTGGCAAGAAAGTAAAATATCTCCCTTATAAAATGCTATATGCATTTAATGACTGCAGAAGGGAGAATCGGGCTGTTCTAAGAATGAGCTTGTGATAAGTGATTGAGTTCCAAATGGTAGGCTTTAAACACACACACACACACACACACACACACACACACACACACACACACACAGAGTCACAGTCACACATACAGAAAAATGTGTGTGTGTATGTGTACAATGCTAATGAATTCAGCAGAATATATAATAAAAAAGCCATGGTCTCCTTGAGGAGTAGGATTAAGAGGATATAGGAGGACGGGAAAGAGGAGAGATAGAGGAAATCAATGTAAATCAGAGATCATGCATTATATTTTCAAAAATTAGTAACAAATTTAAAAATTGTAAAAAGAATGTCCAATGATTCTGAAATTTTTATAAAAGAAATTGTAAAAGTTTAGAAGCCTTAAAACTGCAATTTCCTTCACTTTGTATTCCAATCAAGCACAATATCTATGCTTCAATTTTTGCTCATATTATCCTGGCTCTCCTCAGGTTAGCTGTTTCTATGCTCCTGAATTTATACAGTAAAATGTTTGTGGCACCATCAGCCCTCTGTATTTTTGTGAATGTATACATGGTCTGGATTTGGAAAAATGCCTTCTCCTTTCTCTGAGTTCTCTTTTCATTCACCATTTTTTTCTTCTTTAAATATGCATTTTCCTACTAGTTTTAGTAAGTCATTTGATCCTACATTTCTAAGTACCTTGGCAAGTGGTTTAAATTAAGTAGTCTATTGGCCTGCCTGGGTCTTGGCTGGGGAAGATGTATTGTGACATCTCTAGGCTCCAATCATTTAGCCTAATTCATAAGAAAGAACCAGAAAATTAGCCTTTAACTATTAATTTGTTGTTCCAGGATCCTTCGGCAAGAGTATCTCTCCACTCAGAATGGTCCAATGCAGCACAAGGCTCTGGGAGAATGGGAAGGACCTGCTGAGCAAGGGACTTTGCTTTGTATGAGCAAATTAGCTGTCAGTTCAGTATCTGTACTCAGCAAGGTCAAACAACTTTCCTTTAATCCATTTATTTCATATGCTTCTCTTAATAAACAAATGTGATATTAATAGCTATTAACATTGAGAAGACATAAGGTCTACTTGAGATAATTTTTAAGAAAGATCAGAGTAAAGGGAAAAATTGTGAAGGTTATCTCTTAGTAAAAAAGTAGGCATGTTTGCATGATAATAAAGATTTGATAGGTCTCAGTGTATTTCTGCTTTGTAGGTTATCAGTCCTCATTTAGCCTGAGAACACAAACACATTTGGAATGCTTAAAAATAATTCAAAATTGTGAAGCCAATGAAACTCAATCTCTACAAAAGATTTTGGGGCTGAGTATTGTCAAAGATAGAGCATCATGAAGTTTCAAGTGCAATATTGAAACTTTGCTTGGTTCCACACTGTTTCTCAATTCCTCATTAAATAATAATTTATTAATTTTAGCTATATGTGTATAAGAAACCACTCTCTTCATTCACAGATTCATAGAAAAATAATTGCCTTAAGTATAATAACCATTTGACAAGCACAGAATTATGTCGCGCCCAACCTCGACCAGCAAGGAAGACATGACCAGTGAAGATCTTCTTCAAGCAGTTTTACTCAGGAACCTTGATTAAATCTTCTGACCCTGGGGAACCCCTGCACCACACTTAAATAGCTAGCGCTGGCCAATCCTAGCAAGCGACGTGGGTCATATAGATAGGCTGTCATTATGCGGAAGCTAGCAGGCCAGGCAGGCATAGCCAAATAAGGACTTGTTTACTACAAGGAGCGCTCACTGTTGGGAGGGTGGAAGGCAGAAACCAGCGCCATCTTTGAGGCATGGCATGTTGCAGCTCCCTACAGTTCCCCCTTTTTGTTTAATTAATCAAGCAGGCAAAGGCACTGCTGATCGTGGCGACCCCCCCCCCCCCCCCGGTCTTAGGATCCTCCCTTCATTAAACCCATCTTAGGACACCTTGCCGCCCACAAGGTTCCATGCCTTAGGTAGAAGGGAAGTTAGGGAAGTTGCCCGTCACTGGGCAGGTTCACTCACACATACTCAGGGGCAAGGTGCAACTAGGTCTTCTAAGTGACCGTAAGCCAGGCTTGAGGGGACTGTCCTGCTTCAGTGGCTGCAAATGCCTGTACCACCATAGCTGCGTGCCACCTCTGAACAAACCTCATTCCACAGAGACACCACAGGCTCACTAGGAGACCAGCAGCAAAAGTCCAGCTAGGGCTCCCATACCCGCCCACTCCCTCAGATGATTTATAGCAGCAGCAATCCAAGATGATAATCCCGTAGCCAGTCTAGCATCTGCATGTGTGGAGTTCACAGTCACGATGGCTACACGTAGCTGATCCATTAAGAAATCAAATTCTCCCATCCAATTACCTAAAAGATAACTTGAAAACTGTTTAGACAAATTAGAGGAGTGGGCTTAAAGGTCATGATGTATCGGCATGAGTCTCGGGAACACCGATAGTATCCCCCACTGGGGCTCCGTTTGGACCAGCACTTGGGTCACACCAAGAAGTGTCAGCAACAGCAGGATCTTCATTCTTGTTGCACCTCCTGGTCAATCGTTCAGGGACCCACAACGGATCTTTCCGGTCCTGAGGAAACACACAAACAGACCCTCTCACCCACGCCAACATGGGATCTGGCCCATGCCAAAAGCCATTGATCACATCTTTCCTTTTCACATAACCTTTCAGAGTGCCCACCCGACACTGATGTTGGTGATGTTGATGAGGGCAGAAAGGCCATCATCATCCAAAATTAAAAAAAAAATAAGAGTAAAAAGGGCCAAGGATATCTGTTCTTTAGGAGTTTTGCCATGGCCTATTCCCCCTTTTTGTTTAATTACGCATTCCTTCAAGGTACGATGTGCTCGCTCAACAATACCTTGACCTTGGGGATTATAAGGCAGGCCATGGCTCAAATGCACATCCTTCTGTTTACAAAAGGATTTGAAAGATTGGGCAGTGAATGCTGGGCCATTATCAGTCTTTAAGTGTTGAGGCTTTCCCCAAGCAGCCCAGGCTTCTAGGCAGTATCCAATAACATTGCCTTTTCTCTACACATAGGGATAGCATGAATGACACCTGAACAAATATCCACAGAAACATGAATGTATTTTAGAGTCCCAAATCCAGATATGTGAGTTACATCCATTTGCCCAATCTTTAGGGGTAGGAGGCCCCTAGGATTAACCCCTACACTAGGGGGATGGTGAAAAGTGATACACTGTTGACATCCTAAAACTATCTGTCGAGCATCTGCTCGAGACAGATGAAATTTCTGCTGTAAGGTTTTAGTAGGCACATGAAATTGTTGATGAAACTGCCGGGCTTGATCCAGTGATGAGCTTAAGAAGATAAACTCCATTCGGGTACATCTATCCACAAGATCATTTCCCTCACTTAGAGGACTAGGCAAACCTGTATGAACTCTAATATGTTGGACAAAAAACTTGTGACCTCTTTTCTAGATCAATTCCTGAAGTTCCCTCAGCAGCTGGCATACCGTGCTGCTAATTTTAATAGGGCCAGCCACTTCTACTATCTTAACTGCATTAACAACATATGATGAATCAGAGAGCAAACTAAAGGCAAAAGAACAATTTTTAAACACTTCCAGCACAATTTTGAGTTCAATTACTTGTGGAGAGCCAGGTTGATATTGACACAAAATTGGCTCTTGATGGTTAATCACATAAGCTCCACAGCCATTTTTGGATCCATCTGTAAAAATGATTGGCACCCCATGTATAGGAACACTGGAGGTGACCTTAGGAAAAATTATGGGATATTCCTTAAAGAAGGATAGCAAAGGATGTTTTGGATAACTCCTCCCACCGCCAAATTGGCAGCAGCCTGTTCATTGGCATATTCAATAAGAAAAGCTCTCCAGTCCAAATACTGTCCCGGACTAAGACAGGCCCTAGCAAGGTTAGTCCAATCACTAGGAGTCCTGCAAAATCTGTGTAAGGCCTCAACCTGAGCTATGGTAAATGAGGCCGTAATGCCATATGTCCTGACTGATTCCGCCAGGGACTTGATCACCTTAAAGTCTAAAGGCTCATGATACCTTTGTTGATTAGCATCCACATAAACAGGATAGGCCAGATGTAGTTCTGTGTGGACTGCCTTCCACACTTCCGAGCAGAATGTACTACCCGAAACTCTACTTCCTCCCTCTACAACACTGCAATGAGGAGGAGCGGAGGGGAACTGCCCAGGAGGTTCCTCCGGCATTTTAGGCTTTTTCCTTTTCTTCTTCTGTCTATTCCTTAGAGACTGTTTCCGCATTTGATCTATCAACTCTTGTAACTCTTCTTCTGAATCTGTTTTGTCTGTTTCCTCCTCTGTATCTGTCTTTTCTGAGTCTGTCTCCTTTGTGCTTCCCTGCTTTTCTGACCTCTCTTCTTGAAGTCTAGGGCAGCTTGCCCCTTCTCTATAGCTGCCTGACAACATTTCTGATCCTCGAGGCAACTACGCACTAAGCGCCACACTGGACAGACCCCGTGTTTCAGGGTCCCTTGTTCCCAGGCAAAGTCAAGGTCTTTCCCTAATTTATCCCAACTTGCCTCAGTAAGATTACCAGAGACTGCGAACCAGGGTGCAATGGCATCGCATTCGCTCAAGAATCTCTCTATGGTGCTCTTTTTTATTTTTAGTTTCTTTCACTCACACACCTCTTGAAGAGCCAGAAAAATTGGATGAGACTGTGAGGTCCCCATGACAAAAACTTTCTATGCTGCTACAGCTAAATTCACCTCTAGTCTTGCTACTTTCGATTAGCTGCTGCCGAGAACTTTACTTTCAGTTCGCTACTACCGAGAACTTTCTTGCTCACTACCCTGAGACTTTATGGCTGCTTATTTCCCGTGGTCCTCATGGTCCCACATTACCTTGGGAACTTTCCAGCGCTGCCCTGACTGCTAGTTCTGATCTCAGGATGTCACCGTATGGGCCACCACTTGTCGCACCCAACCTCGACCAGCAAGGAAGACATGACCAGTGAAGATCTTCTTCAAGCAGTTTTACTCAGGAGCCTTGATAAAATCTTCTGACCCCAGGGAACCCCCGCACCACACTTAAATAGCTAGCGCTGGCCAGTCCTAGCAAGCCACGTGGGTCATGTAGATAGGCTGTCATTATGCGGAAGCTAGCAGGCCAGGCAGGCATAGCCAAATAAGGACTTGTTTACTACAAGGAGCGCTCACTGTTGGGAGGGTGGAAGGCAGAAACCAGCGCCATCTTTGAGGCATGGCATGTTGCAGCTCCCTACAGTTCCCCCTTTTTGTTTAATTAATCAAGCAGGCAAAGGCACTGCTGATCGTGGCGACCCCCCCCCCCCCGGTCTTAGGATCCTCCCTTCATTAAACCCATCTTAGGACACCTTGCCGCCCACAAGGTTCCATGCCTTAGGTAGAAGGGAAGTTAGGGAAGTTGCCCGTCACTGGGCAGGTTCACTCACACATACTCAGGGGCAAGGTGCAACTAGGTCTTCTAAGTGACCGTAAGCCAGGCTTGAGGGGACTGTCCTGCTTCAGTGGCTGCAAATGCCTGTACCACCATAGCTGCGTGCCACCTCTGAACAAACCTCATTCCACAGAGACACCACAGGCTCACTAGGAGACCAGCAGCAAAAGTCCAGCTAGGGCTCCCATACCCGCCCACTCCCTCAGATGATTTATAGCAGCAGCAATCCAAGATGATAATCCCGTAGCCAGTCTAGCATCTGCATGTGTGGAGTTCACAGTCACGATGGCTACACGTAGCTGATCCATTAAGAAATCAAATTCTCCCATCCAATTACCTAAAAGATAACTTGAAAACTGTTTAGACAAATTAGAGGAGTGGGCTTAAAGGTCATGATGTATCGGCATGAGTCTCGGGAACACCGATAGTATCCCCCACTGGGGCTCCGTTTGGACCAGCACTTGGGTCACACCAAGAAGTGTCAGCAACAGCAGGATCTTCATTCTTGTTGCACCTCCTGGTCAATCGTTCAGGGACCCACAACGGATCTTTCCGGTCCTGAGGAAACACACAAACAGACCCTCTCACCCACGCCAACATGGGATCTGGCCCATGCCAAAAGCCATTGATCACATCTTTCCTTTTCACATAACCTTTCAGAGTGCCCACCCGACACTGATGTTGGTGATGTTGATGAGGGCAGAAAGGCCATCATCATCCAAAATTAAAAAAAAAAATAAGAGTAAAAAGGGCCAAGGATATCTGTTCTTTAGGAGTTTTGCCATGGCCTATTCCCCCTTTTTGTTTAATTACGCATTCCTTCAAGGTACGATGTGCTCGCTCAACAATACCTTGACCTTGGGGATTATAAGGCAGGCCATGGCTCAAATGCACATCCTTCTGTTTACAAAAGGATTTGAAAGATTGGGCAGTGAATGCTGGGCCATTATCAGTCTTTAAGTGTTGAGGCTTTCCCCAAGCAGCCCAGGCTTCTAGGCAGTATCCAATAACATTGCCTTTTCTCTACACATAGGGATAGCATGAATGACACCTGAACAAATATCCACAGAAACATGAATGTATTTTAGAGTCCCAAATCCAGATATGTGAGTTACATCCATTTGCCCAATCTTTAGGGGTAGGAGGCCCCTAGGATTAACCCCTACACTAGGGGGATGGTGAAAAGTGATACACTGTTGACATCCTAAAACTATCTGTCGAGCATCTGCTCGAGACAGATGAAATTTCTGCTGTAAGGTTTTAGTAGGCACATGAAATTGTTGATGAAACTGCCGGGCTTGATCCAGTGATGAGCTTAAGAAGATAAACTCCATTCGGGTACATCTATCCACAAGATCATTTCCCTCACTTAGAGGACTAGGCAAACCTGTATGAACTCTAATATGTTGGACAAAAAACTTGTGACCTCTTTTCTAGATCAATTCCTGAAGTTCCCTCAGCAGCTGGCATACCGTGCTGCTAATTTTAATAGGGCCAGCCACTTCTACTATCTTAACTGCATTAACAACATATGATGAATCAGAGAGCAAACTAAAGGCAAAAGAACAATTTTTAAACACTTCCAGCACAATTTTGAGTTCAATTACTTGTGGAGAGCCAGGTTGATATTGACACAAAATTGGCTCTTGATGGTTAATCACATAAGCTCCACAGCCATTTTTGGATCCATCTGTAAAAATGATTGGCACCCCATGTATAGGAACACTGGAGGTGACCTTAGGAAAAATTATGGGATATTCCTTAAAGAAGGATAGCAAAGGATGTTTTGGATAACTCCTCCCACCGCCAAATTGGCAGCAGCCTGTTCATTGGCATATTCAATAAGAAAAGCTCTCCAGTCCAAATACTGTCCCGGACTAAGACAGGCCCTAGCAAGGTTAGTCCAATCACTAGGAGTCCTGCAAAATCTGTGTAAGGCCTCAACCTGAGCTATGGTAAATGAGGCCGTAATGCCATATGTCCTGACTGATTCCGCCAGGGACTTGATCACCTTAAAGTCTAAAGGCTCATGATACCTTTGTTGATTAGCATCCACATAAACAGGATAGGCCAGATGTAGTTCTGTGTGGACTGCCTTCCACACTTCCGAGCAGAATGTACTACCCGAAACTCTACTTCCTCCCTCTACAACACTGCAATGAGGAGGAGCGGAGGGGAACTGCCCAGGAGGTTCCTCCGGCATTTTAGGCTTTTTCCTTTTCTTCTTCTGTCTATTCCTTAGAGACTGTTTCCGCATTTGATCTATCAACTCTTGTAACTCTTCTTCTGAATCTGTTTTGTCTGTTTCCTCCTCTGTATCTGTCTTTTCTGAGTCTGTCTCCTTTGTGCTTCCCTGCTTTTCTGACCTCTCTTCTTGAAGTCTAGGGCAGCTTGCCCCTTCTCTATAGCTGCCTGACAACATTTCTGATCCTCGAGGCAACTACGCACTAAGCGCCACACTGGACAGACCCCGTGTTTCAGGGTCCCTTGTTCCCAGGCAAAGTCAAGGTCTTTCCCTAATTTATCCCAACTTGCCTCAGTAAGATTACCAGAGACTGCGAACCAGGGTGCAATGGCATCGCATTCGCTCAAGAATCTCTCTATGGTGCTCTTTTTTATTTTTAGTTTCTTTCACTCACACACCTCTTGAAGAGCCAGAAAAATTGGATGAGACTGTGAGGTCCCCATGACAAAAACTTTCTATGCTGCTACAGCTAAATTCACCTCTAGTCTTGCTACTTTCGATTAGCTGCTGCCGAGAACTTTACTTTCAGTTCGCTACTACCGAGAACTTTCTTGCTCACTACCCTGAGACTTTATGGCTGCTTATTTCCCGTGGTCCTCATGGTCCCACATTACCTTGGGAACTTTCCAGCGCTGCCCTGACTGCTAGTTCTGATCTCAGGATGTCACCGTATGGGCCACCACTTGTCGCACCCAACCTCGACCAGCAAGGAAGACATGACCAGTGAAGATCTTCTTCAAGCAGTTTTACTCAGGAGCCTTGATAAAATCTTCTGACCCCAGGGAACCCCCGCACCACACTTAAATAGCTAGCGCTGGCCAGTCCTAGCAAGCCACGTGGGTCATGTAGATAGGCTGTCATTATGCGGAAGCTAGCAGGCCAGGCAGGCATAGCCAAATAAGGACTTATTTACTACAAGGAGCACTCACTGTTGGGAGGGTGGAAGGCAGAAACCAGCGCCATCTTTGAGGCATGGCATGTCGCAGCTCCGTACAGAATTAGAAATCAGAAAATTTATTTTTAGGTTCTGTTCTGAAATATCTTTTTGTCCATAGTTTAATTCCTTTCACAGGCCTCTCTAAGAAGAAAATAGAACAATTTTTTTGGGGGGTGGTGGAAAGATGGCCTAGTGGTTATATATGTTTTAAAGATTCTATAATTACTGGACAATAAAGTTAGACAATAAAAGAATGAATCCCCAAACACTGCTTCTAGTCTATCTTAAGTCAGGTAGCCTAGAAGAAAGTCATCTAAAGCTTTTTTTCTTTTTAAAATATTGTTATTAATTACTTATTTACATTTTAAATGCTGTCCCCCTTCTTGACTTTCCCCTCTGCAAAATCCTTCCCCGCTCCCCTCACCCCTTTACTTCTAAGAAGGTACTCCTGAAAGACCCTTTCACACATTCCTGCCTCTCACCCTCTAGGCTCCCCCTTCGCTGGGGCAATAAGCCCAAGCGCCTCCCATCCCACTGATACCAGATAAAGCAGCCCTAAGCCATGGACCCACCCATGTTTACTCTCATCCAAAGATTCTGATGTGAGAATTTCCTCAAGGAGTAAGCATTCTTAAGAGAAAACAACAAAGGACAGAATAAAACAGTTTCAAGAGATAACTATATGATTGTAGAACTGTAATCATCTACCTTTTCCCACCTTGAAGGAACCTGAGCATTTATGCTTCCATATCACTAAGACTTAGCCAAGGACCTCTTCAGGAAATAGAAGAAGTGCAAGCAGCGCAGACAGTGCAGCATGGAGGAAATCACTGAAGATGAGGATGTCATCTCTCAGCAGTATTGGCCATCATAACTAAGAGGTTATGGTGCTGCTATGCTAAAAGGCATCTGGATATTATATCCTTAGTGTGTTTTATATGTTATTTTTTTAATTTTCTTGCTCCAATTTTTATCATACGTATTATCTAATTTTCATTAATTTTTTCATATAATAGGGATATAATAGATACATGCTGGAGAAATCAGTTATATTTTACAAAATGACAACATTCTTATATAGTAGTAAACTGAGTGTTGATATTTCATTTAGACAAGGTATTAAAAGGTTATTTTATGAGCAAGTAGAGAAACAAGCTCCATCATAAAGTCTTCGTTGAACAATGTTTAAATGAATCACTTATTTTTCTTCTATTGATTTTTAAATTTCTTATTAATGATTTTATTTGTTTACACTTCAAATGATATCCCCCTTCCCGGTTATCATTCCACAGCCCCCCTTATCCCATAATCCCACTCCCCACTCCCCTTTGCCTCTATGAGGGTGCTGCTCCACCCACTCATCCACTCCTGCCTCACCCCCCGTAGCAAACCCCTACACTAGGACACCAATCGAAGAGCTAGGGGAAGGACTAAAGGGATAATTTAGTTTTCATTCAATCTTTTAAAATTTTTATTTATTTTATGTGTATTGGTGTCCTGCTTGCCTGTACATCTATCTGTATAATCTGTTGGTTCTTGGTGTCAAGAAAGCGAGAAGAGGAGATTGAATTTCCCGGGACTAGAGTGACAAACATTTGTGAGTTGCCATGTGAGTACTAGGATTCAAACCCAGGTTCTCTGGATGAGAAGATAGTATACTTAACCACCTAACCATCATTTAGGCACTCATGAATTATTTTTATTTTTTTTTTGTAAAAATAAATATTTAACATTTAAAAACAGCTTGCCTACAACTGGCAAATTTAAAGTTAATGTGCCTCTAATCATTTTATTTTAGTTTTATTTATTCAGTGTGTGTGTGTGTGTGTGTGTGTGAGTGTGTGTGTGTGTGTGTGTGTATGCACATGTGACACTTCTGCATATGGGGTGAGAGGTCTCAAGGTAAATTTCTGAGGGAGTCCTTTAGTGCTTTCCAACATGTGGTTTCTGAGCATTAAATTGAGTTGTATGGCTTACAGGACAACACTTTTACCTACTGAACAATTTGCCAGGCCAGAACTTGTTTTATCTATGCCAGGTGACATTACTTCTGGAATTCTTATTACATTTAGACTGAAAGATTGCATAATATAGATAATTTATTACAGTTTTAACACAAAGGAACCATAATAATTAATAATATCATGTCAGTGGGATTAATGATATGCTTTATTGATAAACTTAAAGTCTGACTTTAATTGTAGATGAAATAGCACCTATTTAATACTTTAACATTCAGAAAACACCTCTAAAACAACATAACCAACACTTTAAGCTATTAGTAGTAGAGTACACCCATAATAAAACAATATTAATGAATATGGTTGTTCTGTTTGTTTTTTTTTAAGAAAGTAGAAATTAGAAGATGACTGTGAATAAGAAGAAAGATTTTAACATGAGAAAACCAGAAAGAGTCAAGACAGATGTGGTTAATTTTAGCATACTATCCTAATCTTAATCTGATTAGGTCAGGGACCCCTTTGAAAAAGTGATTAAAGTTACTATCGTCCTAAAGGAAGAAGTGTATTTGCACATAAGATTTACTACCAGTTTGGTGCAGAGCATCCCCAAATCTATGAAAAACAAACAATAATCAAAATACAATAGAAGGAAGCTTTGATCTGAATATATTTTCTTTCATTTTTCACTTAGATAAAAGTGCTTCATTAGGAGAAACATGAAATCATAATTTATGAGTTACTGGGCTGGGATTAGCTTTCTGAAGAAGAAATAAGAAATACCTTCTAGGTTTTGTTAATAGTAGTTTTCCTTTTTCAGTTAGTCAGATCACGTTCTGCATTCACAGAAATATTTCTGATAATTCAGAATGAAATTTAGAAGGAAGTATATACTTCTTTACCTATCCCAGTAGTTTAGAAATATGAATCAGACTAGTCTGTCTTTACCCTGAGGATTTGGGTAGTTCTCTCTCTCTCTCTCTCTCTCTCTCTCTCTCTCTCTCTCTCTCTCTCTCTCTCCCCCCACCCCCCGTGTGCATGGGTGTGTGTGTGTGTGTGTGTGTGTGTGTGTGTGTGTGTATGTGTGTTTTCCTTGCTCTCCTTTGAGCTTGTTTAATTGCATTGAATTTCAAAGAGACTACTTTTTGTTCATGTCTCTATAAATTGCCAGCCATTACATGTTTATGGGCCATTTTTGACCCAAGATGTCCAACTACTACCTTTCATCAAACTGCTCCAATTCAAAATTTAAAAAGAAAACCAAAACATAACCAGCTCTTAAGGTGTGGTGTGCACCTTTAAAGAAAATCCTGTCTCTTTAGATTTTATTTGTTTGGAAGCTGTGTGCTAGAGGAACATTTAATCATTGTGTGCTTTGCATACATACACTGCAGGGCTCATGTATTCCATATGCAGATTAAGAGTCAGAATAATTCTTCTTTCCTTCCAATATTATTAACACAAGTAATGCACATTTATCAATGTTAGAACCAAGTGAAATAATTTAGGTAAATTAATAATCCAAATGAATGTAATTTTAGAGCTCAGTGAGTGCATTATGGGCTTATTATTCTTATCCTGTATGAGATGTTATAGTCAGCAGTTTTGATTTGTACGGAAAGGTGGGAATAATTACTCTGTCATTTTTACATGATGACCAGGTTATGTGGCACTTTTTCTGCAGTGAAAAAGTATCATTGTACCTTTGGATGCTATAATCTTTTAAGAGGTATTAAGTTAAAATATCAGAGGGAAATGGAAGAATTTTGGTTACTAAATCTACTAAAAAAAGTTAAGCAATAGAATGCAGATACAACCCCTTGTTTCTGTCTTATTCCCATTACAAATACACACACACACACACACACACACACACACACACACACACACACACACAAAATTATAAACAATGCACATTAATGTAAAGTATGGTATAATATGAGTCATAAGTATAATGCAAACTGGAGAGAAAGAATTTTATGTCATGGAACTTATTTTCTAGTGGAAAATATAGTATGAGCAGGGGGATTATCCTAAAGTAGAAAACAAGATTCCTCAAGTTAGAGCAGGTGAGAAGATAAAACAGTAAATTTATAATGTGGTGATATAATGAACAGACGTTTATTAATTGTTTGAAAATTTCCTTAGAAAAAGTTAAGCTGAGGTCATAATGTCAGAGTAAATAGGGAGGATTCAGGCAACATGAGTTAAAGAGGAGGAAGAAACTTGAAATTACATATCAAGAGACAAGAAAACTATAGTTAACCAGATAGTGCTAAAGGTGTACGTTGGTTAAATAGAAGGGTATCAAGGTGAAATGACTATCTGCTTCGGTGATCTTCTCCGGCAAAGTTATGAATCTTTCTAGACAGGAATGGGAAAGGCAAATGGCTCAGTTAAAAGTGTGTATGAGCTTTTAATAGAAATATAATAGAGGGAGAAGGAGCAAAGCTCTAAGATGGGTTTTTAGAAGGGATCCCATTTTTAAACGTTTCAAAAGAAGTAGGCTGGTCATCTTCACTCATGCTACACTAATAGTCTACCACTGAGCTATAACCCCAATCCCAGTTTAGGAGTTTGCTAATAGAAGCAATACATATGTATGAGTATCATTCAACACGGATCAGGTACATTTGAGGACTAAGATTAGGCATATTAAACCTAGTAGGAACTACATTAAATAATCTTCTATGACCCACAAAACACTTTTAAAGAACAGTGCTTCTTTATCTTCCAAGTAGAACCTGCCTGATACAAAGCAGCAGTTTACACGTTGAGTACCAATACTCTTTAGGGAACTGTTGCTTTGAAGGTTATTGTGGGAGTTCAATGAGCAAAGTGGGGTTTCTGTATTTAGACACACTCCTATAATATTAACCATAACAGCTCTATAACTGCTTTATTGTTCAAATTATGTTTTAGAAAAGGTTTATTTAATTGAAAAATAAGCTTGGTACTTTACCAATGTCATCCTGAGTCTTTGAAGAGTCTCCTGTCCATGTTATGAGTTCTGGCTATTTGTAATTAACTGGTGCTAAACTGAAGATAATAATTTTTGCTCAGAATCGGTGAAAAGCATATCAAGGTCTTACATAGGAAAATGTGTGTGTGTGTGTCTGTGTGTGTGTATATGTGTGTGTGTGTATACATATATGTGTATATATATGTATATACTTATAATTGTCATAACTACTATTCAAGAGACATTATTTTAAAATTGAAGGCAATAATAGACAATAATGATTCATAACATTTCATCTGTCCTTGGAAATCTTATTTGTAGGATACAGGGTATAAACAATTCCCGAATCAAATTTCTCCTTGAAAAAATATTTCAATACAGTATGTTTCAATATTGTGTCCTGCATTGTGGAACAGAGAAACCAAGGACATTGTGCAACCTTTGTAGATCCATTAATGGGAACATTATCTATTATGTTGGTCTATATTTCTAATATAAACCTCAGGTTGCATTTTTTTTCGGTACCAGGTAATGTTCTGCCTTTTATGAAGAAAGGGTATGTTTCTTTTGATCATATTGTTTTACTTTATTATGGTTTGTCTTTTGCTTTAACTTCCTGCATATTTAATATAAAATGTAAAGTGTTCTCATGGTATCTAGAGTCTCAATATTCCAAGTCTTTCCTTCAATCATTCTCTAATTCTCATGCTCTCTCTCTCTCTCCTTCTCTCTGTCTCTCTGTCTCTGTCTCTGTCTCTGTCTCTCTCTCTTCCCCAATATGCCAGTATAATTTTAAATTCTATCTTTTAAACATTAGTATAAATGTATTTCTAACTTTCATCTTCCAACATTATTTTTAAAAGAAAGCTTAATCTACATATTATATACACTTACCCTATTAATTATTATACATTTACATAAGCTTAGAAATGTAAGTATAAGTCAAAATATTTTAACATATTCATAATTGTTTAGATGGTTACAAGATGCTTTTTACAATTGTTATCCACTAGCAAAGGAAAAATCAATTTTTTGTTAAGTAGTGTCACTGAGTACGTCAATTATACTCCAGGACAGGCCACATACCCAGACATAGTTGGTCAACACAACATAAAATCCATGCTGGTTTTGTTTTGCTTTTTATTTATTTTTTGTATTTTTTGTTTGTTTCATTTGATTTTCCTTTTTTCTTGTTTTGGTTTGGGGACAGAGAGAAGAAACAGTGAGAGCACATGGAGTTGAGTGGCAAGTGAGATGAAGAAGTTGTAGAAGGGGAAGAATAATCAAAGTATATTTTATGAAATAAAAAAATAATAACAAAAAACAATAAAGGCCCAACTTTAAAATATATACACAAGAAATCTAGTATAGTCACCTCTACATTTTGGAGATGAGGAAATTGATGCTCAAAATATACTGTGCATTATTCTTCCATGGTCAGATTATTCTAAGTCAGTTAGATTCTAAGATTATTTTGATCTTCAAACCTTTAAGTACTACCTACACAGTTATACTCTATCTCTGATAATATATATCAAACATGTTAAAGTGTAACGATAGGAATCTTGCTTAGATCCCCAGAACAGTACTGATCATGAAACTATAATCACCATTAGTTTTCACTCCTTATACTTATAAACACCAAGAGACCCAAAGTCTTTAAAATTTATGGCAATAAACATAGAATAAAAATAGTACTTAACATTATGTCCTCCTTGATAGAGTGGACTGTGGAGGTGTGAAATGTGGTATGTTTATTCAAGAAATGTGGGCTAAGTCTAGCTAAATATATGGATGAAATGCATTTCCCCATCAGACTGAGAAGGAAGTAGCTCAAGAAAATGAATAGAGAAACCATTATGTATCTTGAAATATGCTGTAAATCCTTCTCAAAATTTTTAAACTAGAACGAGAAAGTTTCTGTCTATAAATTGTACTGCTAGAAGTTATTTCTTATGTTAAAATACTAACACTTATTCTTATGTCCACAGTCCTTCTGCTGAATAAACAGAATTACAGGAGATGAAAATAAACCTGTCATAATAATGAATATTTTATTCAACATTATATTGAAATCAGACACTATTCCTAACCATGTTTTTCCTCACAGGAATTTGCATATGCAACCAGAAGTCATTTTGTCAAATATAGTCTCATACACTGAAATCACTTAGTTCCAAAACTTAATTCAGAGTGTTGCAATTCTTATGATTATATACTCAACATAAATTCCAGCATTTTCCTGTGTACTAAAAATTAAAATGGGTATATATACTTAAAACAAAAGTCCCCTAGGTTTATAAAATGATAAAAAAATATGTAAGTGAAAAAGTCTTATCTTTTTAACCTGATTTTTATAACTGATATACATCTCATTCAGTAAAAGCTTATTTTCTATAAAAAGAAATGGAAATTCTTTTAGCCTATTAATTTTAGAAATAGCACATTTGTTTGATATACTTTCCAGACATTATAAACAGCCTCTGCAGTCATGAGAGATAAACACCTGACAAGAGCTTTTCTTCAAGAACTCATTCTTTATGAAGGCTTAAAAAGGAAAGCCGCAAGCACTGTGACAAAGCAGATAAGACATGGAAAAACAGTGTTTCAAAGTTCACAGTAGATTTTCTTTCAAAGTATACAATAGTCTCTGGTGTGGTTGATACATATACTAATATATTTTTGATTGAGTTAATAAAATTATTAATAAAATGTTTGTGAAATATATAAAATATATTGTATAAATAATATTCTTGGGCATTTTCTTAAGTGGTAAAATGATTTCTCTTAATAAACTTGTAAAAATTAAATGCAAGTTTACAATGTCAAATACTACTTTTTTATTGGAAATTTTTTATTTATATTTCAAATGTTATGCCCTTTCCTAGTCTCCCATCAATAATCACCCTATTCCATCTAACCTTCTCTGTCTTCTGTAAGTGTGTTCCCTCTCCCCAACCACCTACCCCTTCACGCCTCCCCACTCAGACATTCCTCTACACTGGGGAGTTGAGGAGTCCAGCTTTCGCAGGACCAAGGGCTACTGGTTTGCTTTATATTGCCTTTATTGTTTTAGGTATGAGGCTTGAATTCATGAACTTTCCAAGACGTTTAACATGACAGGATGTTGAATTTTGTCAAATGTTTTCTCAGAATCTAATGAGAAGATCATGTGGCTTTTTCTTTGAGTTTGTTTATATAGGGCATTATGTTGATGGATTTCCATATATTGAACCACCCTTGCATCTCTGGTATGAAGCCTACTTGATCATGATGGATGATGGTTTTGGTGAGTTCTTGGATTTGGTTTGCAAGAATTTTATTAAGTATATTTGCATCGATATTCATAAAGGAAATTGTTCTGAAGTTCTCTTTCTTTGTTCGGTATTTGTGTGGTTTAGATACAAGCATAACTGTGGCTTCATTAGAAAGAATTAGATAGTATTTCTTCTGTTTCAGTGTGGAATAGTTTGGACAGTATTGGTATGAGGTCTTCTATGAAGAAGATCTGATAGAATTCTGCAATAATCCCATCTGGTCCTGGGCATGTTTTGGTTGGGAGATTTAATAACTGCTTCTGTTTCTTTAGGAGTTATGGGGTTGTTTAGATGATTTATCTGTTCCTGATTTAACTTTGGTACCTGTTATCTGTCTAGAATACTGTCTATCCAGATTTTCCAGTTTCATTGAATATAGGCATTTGTAGTAGGATCTGATGATTTTTTAAAAAATTTCTCAGATTCTGTTGTTATGTCTCCCTTTTCATTTCTGATTTTGTTAATTTGGATACTCTCTCTATGCCCTCTGATAAGTATGGCTAAGGGTTTTTCTATCTTGTTGATTTTCTCAAAGTACAAGCTCCTGGTTTTGTTGATTTTTTTTGTATAGTTCTTTTTTCTTTCTACTTGGTTGATTTTAGCCCTGAGTTTGATTATTTCCCACCGTCTGCTCCTCTTGGGTGTATTTGCTACTTTTTGTTCTAGAGCTTTCAGCTGTGCTGTCAAGCTGCTTGTGTATGTTCTCTCCAGTTTCAGTTTGGAGGAACTCAGAACTATGAGTTTTGCTCTTAGCACTGCTTTCATTGTGTTCCATAAGTTTAGGTATGTTCTTCCTTCATTTTCATTAAATTCTAAAGTCTTAAATTTCTTTACTTCTTCCTTGACCAAGTTATCATTGAGTAGAGCATTGTTCAACTTCCACGTGTAAGTGTCTTTTTTGATTTTTTGAAGACCAGCCTTAGTCTGTGGTGCTCTCATAGGATGCATGGGATAATTTCAATCTTCTCATATCTGTTGAGGCTTGTTTTGTGAATGATTATATGGTCAATTTTGTAGAAGGTACCAGGAAGTTCTGAGAAGAAGCTATATTCTTTTGTTTTAGGATGAAAGTCCTATAGATATCTTTTAAATCCATTTGGTTCATAACTTCTGTTAGTTTCCCTATGTCTCTGTTTAGTTTCTAGTTCCATGATTTGTCCACTGTTGAAAGTGGGATGTTGAAGGCTCCCATTCTTATATTGTGAGGTACAATGTGTGCCTTGAGCTTTAGTAAGGTTTCTTTTATGAAGGTAGGTGCCCTTGCATTTGAAGCACAGATATTCAGGATTTAGAGTACATCTTGGTGGATTTTTACTTTGAAGAATAAGAAGTGTCCTTCTTTATCTTTACTGATAAATGTTGATGGAAAGTCAATTTTATATGATAATAGAAGGGGTACTCCAGATTATTTCTTGGGACCATTTGCTTGGAAAATAATTTTCAAGCCTTTTATTCTGAGGTAGTGTCTGTCACTGTCACTGAGGTGTGTTTCCTGTATGCAGCAAAATGCTGAGTTCTCTTTATTTATCCAGTCTGTTAGTCTATGTCTTTCTATTGGTGAATTTAGTCCATTGTTGTTAAGAGATACTAAGGAATAGTGATTGGTGTTTCCTGTTATTTTTGTTGTTAGAGGTGGAATTGTGTTTGTGTCACTCTCTTTTTTTGGGAGGGTGTTGTTGCAAGAATATTAATTTCTTGCCTTTTCTAGGGTGTAGTTTCTTAACTTGTGCTGTAATTTTCCATCTATTATGCTTTGTTGGTTTGGTTTTGTGGAACGATATTGTGTAAATTTGGTTTTATCGTGAAATACCTTGGTTAATGGAGAGTTTTGCTGGACACAGTAGGCTGCACTGGCATTTGGGTTCTCTTAGGTTCTGTATGACATCTGTCCAGGATCTTCTCGATTTCATAGTCTCTGGTGAGATGTCTGGTGTAATTCAGATAGGTTTGCCTTTATATGCTACTTGACATTTTTCTCTTACTGCTTTAATATTCTCTTTGTTTTGTGAATTTGATGTTTTGACTATTATGTGACTGGAGGAATTTCTTTTCCAGTCCAATCTATTTGGAGTCCTGTAGGTTTCTTGTATGTTTATGGGCATCTCTTTCTTTATGTTAGGAAGTTTTCTTCTATAACTTTGTGGAAGATATTTACTGGCCATTTAATTTGGGAATCTTTGCTCTGTTCTATACCTATTGTCCTTAGATTTGACCTTTTCATTCTGTCCTGAATTTCCTGGATGTTTTGGTTTAGGTGCTTTATGTGTTTTACATTATCTTTGATGGTTGTGTCAATGTTTTCTCTGGTATCTTCTGCCCCTGAAACTCTCTCTTCTGTCTCTTGTATATTGTTGGTAATGTTTGTATCTATGATTCCTATCGCTTTCCTAGGTTTTCTATCTCCAGGTTTGTCCCCCCTTTACGATTTCTTTATTGTTTCTATTCCCATTTTTAGACCCTGGATGGTTTTGTTCAATTCCTTCTCCTGTTTAGTTGTCTCTTCCTATAATTCTTTGAGGGATTTTTCTGTTTAATTTTTAAGGGCTTCTACGTGTTTAACTGTGTTGTCCTGTATTTCTTTATGGGATTTATCATGAGATGTGATTTTAAATCTAAATCTTGCTGCTCTGGTGTGTTTGGATATCCAGTACTTGCTTTGGTGAGAGAACTGGGCTCTGATGATGCCAAGTAGTCTTGGTTTCTGTTGTTTAGGTTCCTGTGTTTGTCTCTAGCCATCTGGTTGTCTCTGGTGTTATGTGGTCTTGCTAGCTCTGACAGTAGCTTGACCCTCCTTTAAGCCTGTGTGTAAGCACTCCTGGAGCTTGGATTTCTTCCAGCAGGATCTGGGTACAGAGAACTATGCTAAAGTGTCTCTCTGGGTACAGGCAGAAACCAGAAGGATCTTGTCTCATACTGCTCCTCAGTTCCTGGGTCCACAGATCTCCAGGTGTGTTCCTCTTGGGCCAGGAATGTGAGCAATAATGAGAGAAGTCTCCCCTGAGCTCTCAGGATTGTCTGCACTTCTGAGAGTCCAGTTCCCTCCCCCATGGAATTTGGGCACAGAGAGCTGTGGGACCTTGTCTGCTCTAGGCACAGGCAGAAACTGGAAGGATAGATTTTTTTCTTACAGTGTATTGTGATTATGGCTTACAGTATTCCATCACCTCCCAAATCCTTCTTACCTCCTTACCCATCCAAATGCATGCCCTTTCTTTTTCTCTATCATTTGAAAACAAACAGGCAACTAAAAATAATAATGAACTAAAATAAGATAAAATACCAAAAAAGAAACAAAGCAGAATAGGACAAAAGAAAGAAACATAGACAAAAAACTAAAGAAAAAGCAGAAGAAACACAGTTGTCCACAGAGAAGTCCCATAAAAACACGAAAATATGTAAACCATAATATATCTACAAATGACCCATAAAGTTAAAGAAAATGTCCTGGCAGAACATTATGAGAAGAGGACCTCCAGAAATGTCATTGAACTTGCTTTGTTTTGGTCAATACTGCTGAGCATGGGGCCTGCCCTGAAGTGTGGTTTGTATCTTCAGAGAGAATCCATTTGAGAAAACTGATTTTTCCTTTCCAAGCAGTTTTCTATGGGAGAGAGCTTCTGGGTCAGGGATAGGAACTTGTGTCTATTTCCTTCATATTGCTTGGATGCCATCTGTCTTATAATTGTGCACACCAATTCTGCACATGTTACTACAGTCACTGTGACTTCATATGTGTATCATCCTTGTTGTGTCCAGAGACCTTGTTTCCTTGGTGTCCTCCCTTCCTGTGGGCTGTTACAATCTTTGTACCTTCTTCACCAGAGTTCTGTTCACCTTGAGGTGACCAATTAGATAAGGCATTCGATATAAGACTGAGTGTTCAGGGGTTGGGGATTTAGCTCAGCGGTAGAGTGCTTGCCTAGCAAGCACAAGGCCCTGGGTTCGGTCCCCACCTCCGAAAAAAAGAAAAAGGAAAAAAAAAAAAAAAGACCGAGTGTTCAAAGATTAACCACCTTCCCTGCACTTTGTTCAACTCTATGCAATCTGTATTTGTTACCCTCCTTTGAAGGGGAAGTTTCTTTGATAATGGCTAAAGAATATATTGATTAATGGGTATGAAAGAATGTCATTTGAAATCACTCTATTGCTACATACTTTTAGTAAAACAATAGTAATTGATTTTTTCCTAGATCTGGCCTACCTAGTCCCAGGTTATTGACCACCCAAGAAAATACAAATAGCTTTAATAATAAATCATCAGACTTAGGCACACATTCAACCATTCAACTAAAATACTGCAGAAATCACAGCATTAATGGCTGAGAGAAGCTAAATTGAAGACAATATCTTTTGATTAGGCATGAACAAATGGTTGAAAGTAGATACAGCTGCCCATATTTCAACATAGAGAAAAAGAGATGAAGTATCTTCTTCCATCCTTTTACATGTAATATAATTTGAGTAAATTTGAATAAAGACAAACTTGTCTAAGTAAGGAAGAGATTTTCTTAGTGGCATTGAGTTTTTGAAACAAATGGCTTTATATGAAACTGTTATTTCTGAATCAATTGTAAAGTAAGTTGACAATAAAATGCAATTCTTTGTAGAACTAAGGTCTCTAGTCAACCACATATTTATTCCTCAGTGAAATTTTCATATTCTTTATTTCAATGTATATTTTAATCTGGAGTTCCATTTATTACCCCTACTTCCTTTTGCAGCATAAACAAAAGAAAAATCAACACTGTGGCATGTGATAATCTCAGAATTTTTATCAACTTATTCATTTTGTTTTTCGTTGGATCTGTTTCACCCTGACAGATTCCCTTTATCATATCATGTTGTGTTTTAACTCTTTGTCTTGCATCATCATGAACTTCTCCACCTTCTCATTCCTCTTTAATCCCCAAAAACCCTTTCCTTACAATCAACATTCAATTTGGCATGTCATTTGAATTCAAGCTGAAACTCCTAATGATAATATCAGTTTGTGCCAATCACTAAACCTTATCTATCCTATTTTACAGTTGAGAATATAGTAGTCAATAACCCAGGTTGTTTAACAGTTCAGATGATGGTTCAGGGCCTAGAAGAAATGAAGATATATGTATATTGCAAATACTTCTTCCATAGTATTCTGTTCTTAGTGCCTATGTTTATGACTGTTACATACGCATCAAAGTATCTTTCTGTAATTCACATATTGCTATTTGAACTTGGTTGAATGGTGACTAAAATTTTGTGTCTTGTGGGAGCATGAACTTCTTGAGATTTAGTCATTGTAAATGTGTTAGTAAAAGTGAGGTTATACCAGATAATAGTGAACTGTAAAACCATTATAACTGGTATAACAAGAAATGTTAGACACAGAGGCACTGAGCCAGGGAGAAGAATGCTGTAAAGGGGTAGAGACAAAATGTGATGATTCATAAACCAAGATAATATAAGTTGCAGATAATTGTCAGAAACTATATAACACCATACAGATTTCCCACTAATATCCTTTAAAAAGGAACATGGTGATGATGGGACTTTGACAGGGTATTAAACTCTTGAGCCTCTGTAAGTGTGCTAGAATAAATGTCCATTTTAATAAGCTAACCACTTTGTGATATTTTATTATACTAGATTTTAACAACTTTATACTTTCTTTGCACTTAATTAAGATAATTTACTTTCCTAACTCTTATTCTTAAATTTTATGTGATAAAAATAGTAACATCTATAGCATAAGAAGAGAAGAGAAAAATAATTCAAATTGTTGAGACTAGTAAGAGTGCCTCTTTTTCCAGAGTATGCAGAAATTACATGAAAGACATTGAAGGATAGGGTAGAGCCAGCAAATTTCTGCTAGGTACATGTTGAGATACAGTCTTTAGACATATTCTGGATAGCCAGCCTGGGTCACAATGGAGAATTGCACAAAAATAAAATAATCCCATGTCTTAAAACCAAGAACATACTAGGCTGATCTATTTTTAACCTACATGCTACTATTTAGATTAAGTTTTGCCTTTTAATATCTGTGTGAGTAAATCACCTGGGCAATGATTCAAGAGAAATGAATTTATTATTGGGAAAACAAAACTTGGAAACATAAAGAGAGGTGATTTTAAGTATCTCTGTCATCAAATAGAACCACACACATACCAACTTACACTTTTGCCAGTAATATATGATAATTTCAATTCTTCCCAATGTTTTAGTAACACTTGTTATGGTCTTTCATTATTTATCAGTACGATACCTTCTAAACATCATAGTGGATGTGAAGTGATACTCACTGTGCTGTTGAATTTCCAAATGTATTTAGTGATCTTTTATATTACCTCTTTGGAGAAATATCTATCTACCTCTATTGGCAATTTTCACTGGTGTGTCAATGTCATTATTGAATTGTAAGACTTTAACATCTGTATAAAGTATCTTATACTATAGTTTGCAACAATTTTCATTCGTTGCATAGTCTTTTAACATGTTTAATGGTATAATTTGCATTACATTTATACGTTTTTATCTTGAGATGGTAAAAATATTTCATTGCTTTCTCTTGGAATTTTTTTAAAAATAGTCTTATATCTACAAAACACTCGACTAAACAAAAATTTCATTTTTTATTTTAAACTTATAATGTTAATTCTTACATTTAGATATGTTGTTGATTTTGAGTTAATTTTTTGTCTGATAAGAGCAAAGAGTCAAATATATTGGTTTTCACAAGGATATCAGCAATATTTGATATCAGCAGAGTAGACAGTTATTCTTCACGTTATTGTATTTTATGTATTGTGTTTTTTATATATATATATATATATATATATATATATATATATATATATGTATAAAGCACACTATGAAAGGTTGATACAATGTATTTGGTCAGATTATGGTAATTAGTACTTTACTTTCCTTAACATTTTATAATTTCTATTTTGAAAATTTGCATATATTTTCATGTAGTTATACTTAAATACATCATAAACTGCTAAAGACCATTATCCTATTATACTAAACAACACCAGAAGAAATTTCTTCTATCTATATTCTTGTATACATTATGTAAAGGTGCAGATTCAAAAACAATGCTTTGAGATTTTAAATTATCTTTTTTATTTTCAATTCTGTGTGTGCTACTATGAAAAAAATTAATATATCATTTAATGAGTTCTAATTTGTGCTATTTAAAATTATATATATATATCATAGTAAAAATAAAATATTTAGCCTTATAGTATCAAAGTTATATTAACAAAGGCCAACAACTATTATGAACAAATTGAAACATAATGCTAAGGAAAACATCAAGTAACTGTAGGAATGTCTTAAATAGAGTTAGATGAAACATGTTTTAAAAGATCTTTGTCAAAATTTCCAATTAAGTAATGCCTATTTAAGGTTGATCCTAAAAGAAGAATTTACATATGTGTAACTTCATTAGGATAAGACTCAAGTACAGTGCCTAATACTCAATACCCAGGGACAGACCATGAACAATAAATAATATGTTATTACTTGTACATTGAAGATACAAAATTCTACCTCACAGAAGTAAAAACAAAATAAGACTGTGGTTGTCAGCATTTACTTTCAGAAAAATACTGCTCTTACAAGGTGACATGAAGATACTCCTCAATTTTTGGGAGAGAACTATCAAATTAGTGTTAGTTGGTGTTAAATTCTTCTTTTAATGTTTCAGAGATTATCTATTCCCTTCTGGTTCCTCACTGAGTGTTTAAACCCTGCTGTTATTCAGATTGCAGAACACATACTGAAAGGTAAAAAGCTAATATCCATGTAAAAGGTAGACTTTTAGGGTTTTCCTTATCTCACTCAAGATGATGTTTTCTAGCTCATCAATTTACCTGCACTTTTCTTAACATCTGAATTTTCACTGTGTAAATGTTCCACACTCATTTTCCATTTATTAGATTCATCATTTGATGGAAAATTAGGCCATTTCCAATTTCTGACTATTAAGAAGTAGAGCATCAGTGAGCATGGAGTCCAAGAACACATAAAAAATTCATCCACCATGATCAAATAGGCTTTATTCCATAAATACAGGGATGGTCTAAAATAATCTATGAATGTAGCCCACTTTATAAGCAAAAATGAAAGGAAAACACACATGTTTATTTCATTAGATGCTGGAAAAGCCTTTGGCAAAATCTAACACCCCTTGATGTTAAAACTCTTAGAGAGACGAAGGATACAAGGAACATACCTAAACATAATAAAAGCAATGTACAGAAAGCCAATAATCAACATCAAATTAAATGTAAAGAAGGTCAAAACAATTCCATTAATATCAGGAGTAAGATATAGTTTTCCACTCTTTCCATATCTATTCCATATAGGACTTAATGTTCTAGCTAGAGTCGTAAGAAAACTAAAGGAGAAAAAAGTGATATAAATTGGAAAGGAAGAAATCAAAATATCACTATTCGCAGATGATATTATAGTATACATATGCACACACAAAAAAATTCTACCAGGGAAGTATTACTTCAGCTGATAAACACCTTCACCATAGTGATAGGATACAATATTAACTAAAACAAAGCAAAAAAAAAAAAAAACAAAAACAAAAAAAAAACAAACAAAAATCAATTAGTAGCCTTCCTATATACAAACTATAAATGGGCTTAGAAAGAAGCCAGGGAAACAAGAGCCTTAACAATAACCACAAATAACATAAAATATCTTGGTGTTACTCTAAGAAGCAAGTAAAAGTTCAGTATAATAAAATCTTCAAGTCTTAGAAGGATATACCAGAAGATGGAAAGATCTAACATGCCATTGCCTCAGTAGAATTAACATAGTAAAGATGACAATCTTACCAAAAACACTGTATAGATTCAACACAATCCCCATCAGAATTGCAACACAATTTGTTACAGACCATGAAAAAGCAATACTCAATCTCACATGAAAAAACACAAAAAGAAGACACTCAGGATAGCTAAAATATTTCTGAATAACAAAGAGATTTTGCAGGTATCACCATGCCTGGTTTCAATCTCTATTAATGAGTTATAGTAAAAAAAAAACAACAACATGATATTGGCATAAAAACAGAGAGGTAAATGACTGACATCCAAGTCAAAGACCTCCACATAAGTACACACACCTATGAGCAAAGAAGTCTAAACTATGCAATGGAAAAATGACAGTGTCTTCAAGAAATAATTCTGTTCTTATTGGATGTTGGTGTGTAGACAATTGTTAATCGATACATATCTGTCACCCTTGACAAAATTCAAGTTGAATTAGATAGATAGTAGACACATTAAATCTAATAGAACAGAAGTGGGGAATGGCCTTGAACTCATTACTACATGAAACATGATGATCAGACCACCAAAGGACCAAGCATTAAGATCACAAATTAATAAAAGGGACCTCATGAAATTCAAAAGATTTCTTAAGAAAAAGGACACCATTAATAGAACAAAACAACAGCCCATGAAATGGAGAAAGATCTTCAGCATCTCCAGATCTGACAGAGAACTAATTTCCATCATATATAAAAATTTCAATAAACTAGATATAAAGAAAACAAAATACCATTTTCTCCCTGTGTCTGGAACGGAACTGGTCTCACAGCTCTCAGTATCCAAATCCCATGGGGGAGAGATCTGGACTCTCAGAAGTGTAAACAATCCTGAGAGCTCAGAGGAGATAACTACTTTGGCCCACATTCCAGACCTAAGAGGAACCGACCTAGTGTCCTCTGTGCCCGCTGAGCAAAGGAGCCTAGAATCATTGAGGGGCAGGACCCTTCTAGTTTCTCCCTGAACTCAGAGGTGGAAGCCAGTCACCTGGAGCACTGACACACATGAGAGGAGAGGTAAAACCAACTCTTCTGCTCCAAGCTACCCACCTGGAGGCTTTAGGACACACAAACCCAGGAGTAGCTCTTTATTCCCAGATCTGGCTGAAGGAAAATGGGTCTACAAGAGTGCTGACACACAAGCTTACAGGAGGACCAAGACCCTGTCAGAGACAGCAAGACAAGCTAACACTGGAGACAACCTGATGACTAGAGGCAAACACGGGAACCTAAGTAACAGAATCCAAGTCTAGCATAATCAGATCCTGGTAATCCCATCAAAGCAAATACTAGATATCCAAACACACCAGAAAAGCAAGATTTGGATTTAAAAATCACATCTCATGATGGTGATAGAGAACTTTAAAAAGAACATAAATAACTCCCTTAAAGAAATACAGGACAACACAGGTAAATAAGTAGAAGCCCTTAAAGAGGAAACACAAAAATCCCTGAACTAATCACAGGAAAACACAAGTAAACAGGTGAAGGAATTGAACAAAACCATCCAGGATTTAAAATTTATATAGAACCGATAAAGAAAGCACAAAGGGAGACAACCCTAGAGATAAAAACCCTAGGAAAGAGATCAGGAGTCATAGATGCAAGTGTCACCAACAGAATGCAAGAGATAAAAGAGATAATCTCAGGGGCAGAAGATACCATAGAAAACATTGACAACGCATTAAAACAATGTAAAAGACAAAAAGCTCCTAACCTGAAACATCCAGGAAATCCAGGACAGAATGAAAAGATCAAACCTAAAGATAATAGGTATAGAAGAGAGCAAAGACTCCCAAATTAATGGGCCAATAAATATCTTCAACAAAATTATAGAAGAAAACTTCCCTAACTTAAAGAAAGAGATGCCCATAAACGTACAAGACTCCTTCAGAACTCCAAATAGATTGGACCAGAAAAACAAAATTCCTCCAGTCACATAATAGTCACAACCGCAAATGCATAAAACAAAGAAAGAATATTAAAAGCAGTAAGGGAAAAAAGTCAAGTAACATATAAAGGCAGACCTATCTGAATTACACCAGATATCTCACCAGAAACTATGTAAAGCCAGAAGATCTTGGACAGATATCATGCAGAACCTAAGAGAACACAGATGCCAGCCCAGGCTACTAAATCCAGCAAAACTCTCAATTAACATAGATGGATAAACCAAGATCTTCCATGACAAAACCAAATTTATACAATACCTTTCTACAAATACAGCCCTACAAAGGATAATAGATGGAAAACTCCAACACAAAGAGGGAAAATACACCCTATAAAAGGTGAAAAAGTAATTTCCTTTCAACAAAACCAAAATAAGAGAGACACACAAACATAATTCTACCTCTAAATATGAAAATAACAGGAAGAAACAATCTTTATCTCTTAATATCTCTCAATATCACTGGACTTAATTCCCCAACAAAAAGATATATACTAACAGACTGGATATGTAAAGAGGACCCAGCCTTTTGCTGCATGCAGGAAACACACCTCAGAGACAAATGAAGACACTACCCCAGAGTAAAAATCTGGAAAACAACTTTCCAAGCAAATGGTCCAAAGAAATCAGCTGGAGTCGCTATTCTAATATCAAATAATATCGACTTTCAACCAAAAGTTATCCAAAAAGATAAGGAAGTACAGTTCATTTTCATCAAAGGAAAAAGCCACCAAGATAAACTCTCAATCCTGAGTATCTATGCTACAAGTGCAAGGGCACCTACCTTCATAAAATAAATCTTACTAAATCTCAAAGCATACATTGCACCTCACACAATTATAGGGGGAGTTTTCAAAACCCCACACACATCAGTGGACAGATCGTGGAAACAGAAACTGAACAGACATAGGGAAACTAACAGAAGTTAAGAACCAAATGGATCGGCATATCTTCCTGGTTGCTGCCGCTGCAGAGAGCCCGTGGGCAGCACCCCATGAGCGAACTTGAGCCTCGGGACCACAGGTAAGACCAACTTGTCTGCTGCAAGAAAGCTGCCTGGTGAGCACGGGACACACGGAGGCAGGATTCCTCTAGGACCGGGCACGTCCTGTGTTTACCGGAAGTCCCACACCCACGGAACCCGGCCTGCAGCAGCTCTCTGCTCCCAGACCCCATGAGAGAGAGACCCAACCGCTTGGTCAGGTGGGCACTCCTGAGGCTGCAGAGTGGAAGAGACGACCAACACTGCCCACCCCTGCCCACATCCCTGGCCCAAGAGGAAACTGTATAATGCCTCTAGGCTCCCGTGGGGGAGGGCCCAGGAGTGGCAGGACCCCTGCCTGAGACACCAGCGGAACATGAAGGAAACAGACCAGATAAACAGTTCTCTGCACCCAAATCCCGTGGGAGGGAGAGCTAAACCTTCAGAGAGGCAGACAAGCCTGGGAAACCAGAAGAGACCGCTCTCTGCACATACATCTCAGACGCCAGAGGAAAACACCAAAGGCCATCTGGAACCCTGATGCACTGAACCTCCCGGAAAGGGCGGCACAGATCTTCCTGGTTGCTGCCGCCACAGAGCCCGAGGGCAGCAACCTTCGAGCTAACTTGAGCCTCAGGACCACAGGTAAGACCAATGTTTCTGCTGCAAGTGACCTGCCTGGTGAACTCAAGACACAGGCCCACAGGAACAGCTGAAGACTTGTAGAGAGGAAAAACTACATGCCCGAAAGCAGAACACTCTGTCCCCATAACTGAAAGAGAGGAAAACAGGTCTACAGCACTCCTGACACACAGGCTTATAGGACAGTCTAGTCACTGTCAGAAATAGCAGAACAAAGTAACACTAGAGATAATCTGATGGCGAGAGGCAAGCGCAGGAACCCAAGCAACAGAAACCAAGACTACATGGCATCATCAGAGCCCAATTCTCCCACCAAAACAAACATGGAATGTCCAAACACACCAGAAAAGCAAGATCTAGTTTCAAAATCATATTTGATCATGATGCTGGAGGACTTCAAGAAAGACGTGAAGAACTCCCTTAGAGAAACACAGGAAAACATTAATAAACAAGTAGAAGCCTACAGAGAGGAATCGCAAAAATGCCTGAAAGAATTCCAGGAAAACATAAATAAACAAGTAGAAGCCTATAGAGAGGAGACACAAATATCCCTGAGAGAATATCAGGAAATCATAAATAAACAAGTAGAAGCATATAGAGAGGAGTCACAAAAATCCCTGAAAGAATTCCAGGAAAACACAATCAAACAGTTGAAGGAATTAAAAATGGAAATAGAAGCAATCAAGAAAGAACACATGGAAACAACCCTGGATATAGAAAACCAAAAGAAGAGACAAGGAGCTATAGATACAAGTTTCACCAACAGAATACAAGAGATGGAAGAGAGAATCTCAGGAGCAGAAGATTCCATAGAAATCATTGACTCAACTGTCAAAGATAATGTAAAGAGGAAAAAGCTACTGGTCCAAAACATAAGGAAATCCAGGACTCAATGAGAAGATCAAACCTAAGGATAATAGGTATAGAAGAGAGTGAAGACTCCCAGCTCAAAGGACCAGTAAATATCTTCAACAAAATCATAGAAGAAAACTTCCCTAACCTAAAAAAAGACATACCCATAGGCATACAAGAAACCTACAGAACTCCAAATAGATTGGACCAGAAAAGAAACACCTCCAGTCACATAATAGTCAAAACACCAAACGCACAAAATAAAGAAAGAATATTAAAAGCAGTAAGGGAAAAAGGTCAAGTAACATATAAAGGCAGACCTATCAGAATCACACCAGACTTCTCGCCAGAAACTATGAAGGCCAGAAGATCCTGAACTGATGTCATACAGAAACTAAGAGAAAACAAATGCCAGCCCAGGTTACTGCATCCTGCAAAACTCTCAAATAACATAGATGGAGAAACCAAGATATTCCATGACAAAACCAAATTTACACAATATCTTTCTACAAATCCAGCACTACAAAGGATAATAAATGGTAAAGCCCAACATAAGGAGGCAAGCTATACCCTAGAAGAAGCAAGAAACTAATCGTCTTGGCAACAAAAGAAAGAGAATGAAAGCACACAAACATAACCTCACATCCAAATATGAATATAACGTGAAGCAATAATCACTATTCCTTAATATCTCTCAACATCAATGGCCTCAATTCCCAATAAAAAGATATAGATTAACAAACTGGATATGCAACGAGGACCCTGCATTCTGCTGCCTACAGGAAACAAACATCAGAGACAAAGACAGACATTACCTCAGAGTGAAAGGCTGGAAAACAATTTTCCAAGCAAATGGTCAGAAGAAGCAAGCTGGAGTAGCCATTCTAATATCAAATAAAATCAATTTTCAACTAAAAGTCATCAAAAAAGATAAGGAAGGACACTTCATATTCATCAAAGGAAAAATCCACCAAGATGAACTCTCAATCCTAAATATCTGTGCCCCAAATACAAGGGCAACTACATATGTAAAAGAAACCTTACTAAACCTTAAAACACACATTGCACCTCACACAATAATAATGGGAGATTTCAACACCCCACTCTCATCAATGGACAGATCATGGAAACAGAAATTAAACAGAGATGTAGACAGACTAAGAGAAGTCATGAGCCAAATGGACTTAACGGATATTTATAGAATATTCTATCCTAAAGCAAAAGGATATAACTTCTTCTCAGCTCCTCATGGTACTTTCACCAAAATTGACCATAAATTGGTCAAAAAACGGGCCTTAACAGGTACAGAAAGATAGAAATAATCCCATACGTGCTATCGGACCACCACGGCCTAAAACAGGTCTTCAATAACAATCAAGGAAGAATGCCCACATATACTTGGAAATTGAACAATGCTCTACTCAATAATAACCTGGTCAAGGAAGAAATAAAGAAAGAAATTAAAAACTTCTTAGAATTTAATGAAAATGAAGGTACAACATACCCAAACTTATGGGACACAATGAAAGCTGTGCTAAGAGGAAAAGTCATAGCGCTGAGTGCCTGCAGAAAGAAACAGGAAAGAGCATATGTCAGCTGCTTGACAGCACACCTAAAAGGTCTAGAACAAAAAGAAGCAAATACACCCAGAAGGAGTAGAAGGCAGGAAATAATCAAACTCAGAGCTGAAATCAACCAAGTAGAAACAAAAAGGACCATAGAAAGAATCAACAGAACCAAAAGTTGGTTCTTTGAGAAAATCAACAAGATAGATAAACCCTTAGACAGACTAACGAGAGGACACAGAGAGTGCGTCCAAATTAACAAAATCAGAAATGAAAAGGGAGACATAACAACAGATTCAGAGGAAATTCAAAAAATCATCAGATCTTACTATAAGAACCTATATTCAACAAAACTTGAAAATCTTCAGGAAATGTACAATTTCCTAGACAGATACCAGGTACCGAAGTTAAATCAGGAACAGATAAACCAGTTAAACAACCCCATAACTCCTAAGGAAATAGAAGCAGTCATTAAAGGTCTCCCAACCAAAAAGAGCCCAGGTCCAGAAGGGTTTAGTGCAGAATTCTATCAAACCTTCATAGAAGACTTCATACCATTATCCAAACTATTCCACAAAATTGAAACAGATGGATCACTACCGAATACCTTCTACGAAGGCACAATTACTCTTATACCTAAACCACACAAAGACACAACAAAGAAAGAGAACTTCAGACCAATTTCCCTTATGAATATCGACGCAAAAATACTCAACAAAATTCTGGCAAACCAAATCCAAGAGCACATCAAAACAATCATCCACCATGACCAAGTAGGCTTCATCCCAGGCATGCAGGGATGGTTTAATATACGGAAAACCATCAACGTGATCCATTATATAAACAACCTGAAAGAACAAAACCACATGATCATTTCATTAGATGCTGAGAAAGCATTTGACAAAATTCAACACCCCTTCATGATAAAAGTCCTGGAAAGAATAGGAATTAAAGGCCTATACCTGAACATAGTAAAAGCCATATAGAGCAAACCAGTTGCTAACTTTAAACTAAATGGAGAGAAACTTGAAGCAATCCCACTAAAATCAGGGACTAGACAAGGCTGCCCACTCTCTCCCTACTTATTTAATATAGTTCTTTAAGTTCTATCCAGAGCAGTCAGACAACAAAAGGAGGTCAAGGGGTTACAGATCGGAAAAGAAGAAGTCAAAATATCACTATTTGCAGTTGATATGATAGTATATTTAAGTGATCCCAAAAGTTACACCAGAGAACTACTAAAGCTGATAAACAACTTCAGCAAAGTGGCTGGGTATAAAATTAACTCAAATAAATCAGTTGCCTTCCTCTATACAAAAGAGAAACAAGCCGAGAAAGAAATTAGGGAAACAACACCCTTCATAATAGACCCAAATAATATAAAGTACCTCGGTGTGACTTTAACAAAGCAAGTAAAAGATCTGTACAATAAGAACTTCAAGACACTGAAGAAGGAAATTGAAGAAGACCTCAGAAGATGGAAAGATCTCCCATGCTCATGGATTGGCAGGATTAATATAGTAAAAATGGCCATTTTGCCAAAAGCAATCTACAGATTCAATGCAATCCCCATCAAAATACCAATCCAATTCTTCAAAGAGTTAGACAGAACAATTTGCAAATTCATCTGGAATAACAATAAACCCAGGATAGCTAAAACTATTATCAACAATAAAAGGACTTCAGGGGGAATCACTATCCCTAAACTCAAGCAGTATTACAGAGCAATAGTGATAAAAACTGCATGGTATTGGTACAGAGACAGACAGATAGACCAATGGAATAGAATTGAAGACCCAGAAATGAACCCACACACCTATAGACACTTGATTTTTGACAAAGGAGTCAAAGCCATCCAATGGAAAAAAGATAGCATTTTCAGCAAATGGTGCTGGTTCAACTGGAGGTCAACATGTAGAAGAATGCAGATCGATCCATGCTTATCACCCTGTACAAAGCTTAAGTCCAAGTGGAACAAGAACCTCCACATCAAACCAGACACACTCAAACTAATAGAAGAAAACTAGGGAAGCATCTGGAACACATGGGCACTCGAAAAAATTTCCTGAACAAAACACCAATGGCTTACGGTCTAAGATCAAGAATCGACAAATGGGATCTCATAAAACTGCAAAGCTTCTGTAAGGCAAAGTACACTGTGGTTAGGACAAAATGGCAACCAACAGATTGGGAAAAGATCTTTACCAATCCTACAACAGATAGAAGCCTTATATCCAAAATATACAAAGAACTCAAGAAGTTAGACCACAGGGAAACAAATAACCCTATTAAAAAATGGGGTTCAGAGCTAAACAAAGAATTCACAGCTGAGGAATGCCGAATGGCTGAGAAACACCTAAAGAAATGTTCAACATCTTTAGTCATAAGGGAAATGCAAAGCAAAACAACCCTGAGATTTCACCTCACACCAGTGAGAATGGCTAAGATCAAAAACTCAGGTGACAGCAGATGCTGGCGAGGATGTGGAGAAAGAGGAACACTCCTCCATTGTTGGTGGGATTGCATACTGGTACAACCATTCTGGAAATCAGTCTGGAGGATCCTCAGAAAATTGGACATTGAACTGCCTGAGGATCCAGCTATACCTCTCTTGGGCATATACCCAAAAGATGCCCCAACATATAAAAAAGACACGTGCTCCACTATGTTCATTGCAGCCTTATTTATAATAGCCAGAAGCTGGAAAGAACCCAGATGCCCTTCAACAGAGGAATGGATACAGAAAATGTGGTACATCTACACAATGGAATATTACTCAGCTATCAAAAACAACGACTTTATGAAATTCGTAGGCAAATGGTTGGAACTGGAAAATATCATCCTGAGTGAGCTAACCCAATCACAGAAAGACATACATGGTATGCACTCATTGATAAGTGTCTATTAGCCCAAATGCTTGAATTACCCTAGACGCCTAGAACAAATGAAACTCAAGACGGATGATCAAAATGTGAATGCTTCACTCCTTCTTTAAAAGGGGAACAAGAATACCCTTGGCAGGGAAGAGAGAGGCAAAGATTAAAACAGAGACTGAAGGAACACCCATTCAGAGTCTGCCCCACAGGTGGCCCGTACATATACAGCCACCCAATTAGACAAGATGGATGAAGGAAAGAAGTGCAGACCGACAGGAGCCGGATGTAGATCGCTCCTGAGAGACACAGCCTGAATACAGCAAATACAGGGGCGAATGCCTGCAGCAAACCACCGAACTGAGAATAGGACCCCCGTTGAAGGAATCAGAGAAAGAACTGGAAGAGGTTGAAGGGGCTCGAGTCCCCATATGTACAACAATGCCAAGCAACCAGAGCTTCCAGGGACTAAGCCACTACCTAAAGACTGTACATGGACTGACTGTGGACTCTGACCTCATAGGTAGCAATGAATATCCTAGTAAGAGCACCAGTGGAAGTGGAAGCCCTGGGTCCTGCTCAGACTGAACCCCCAGTGAACTAGACTGGTGGGGGGATGGCGGCAATGGGGGGAGGGTTGGGAGGGGAACACCCATAAGGAAGGGGAGGAGGGAGGGGGATGTTTGCCCGGATACCTGGAAAGGGAATAACATTCGAAATGTACATAAGAAATACTCAAGTTAATAAAAAAAGAAAAGATCTAAATGGATCTAACAGATATTTGTAAAACATATCATCTGAAAACAAAAGACTATACCTTCTTCTCAGTACCTCCTGACCATATAATCAATAAACAGGCCTCAACAGATACAAGAAGATTTAAATAATCCCCTGCATCTTATCAGATCACCAAGGACTAAAGCTGCTCTTCAATAATAAGAAAAATGACAGAAAACTCACTTACACACAATAAAAGTTGAATAAGGCTCTCTTTAATATTAGATTGCTCAAGAAAGAAATAAAGAAAATAAAGACTTTTTAGAATTTCAAAAAAATGAAGGCACAATATACCCAACTTATGGGACACAATGAAAGTAATGCTAAGAGGAAACTCATAGCTTGGACTTCCTTCAAAAAGAAACTGGAGAGAGCATACAATAATAGCTTGACAGTGGACCTAAAAGCTCTAGATCAAAACGAAGCAAATATACCCAAGAGGAGGAGAAGGCAGGACATACTCAAATTTATGGCATGAAATCAACCAAGTAGAAATAAAAAGAACTATACAATCAACAAAACAGGAGCTGGTTCTCTGATAAATCAACAATATATATAAACACTTAGCCAGACTAATCATAGGGCACAAAGAATGTATCAAAATTAACAAAATCAGAAATGAAAAGGGAGACATAACAACAGAATGTAAGGAAATTTAAAAATCATCAGATCCTACTACAAAAGCCTATGTTTGACAAAACTGGAAAATTTGGATGAAATGGACACTTTTCTAGACAGATAGCAGGTACCAAAGTTAAATCAGGATCAGATAAACCATTTAAACAGTCCCATAATTCCTAAAGAAATAGAATCATTATTAAAGTTTCCCAAATAAAAATAAACCCCAGGACCAGATGGATTTAGTGCAGAATTCTGTCAGACCTTCATAGAATACCTAATACCAATACTGTCCAAATTATTTCACAAAATAGAAACAGAAAGATCACTACCCAATTTTTTCTATAAAGCCACAATTATGCTTATACCTAAACCACATGAAGACCCAATGAAAAGAGTACTTCAGACTAATTTCCCTTATGAATATCTATGCAAACATACTCTATAAAATTCTGGCAAACCAAATCTAAGAACAAATCAACATCATCCATCATGACCAAGTAGGATTCATCCCGGAGATGCAGGGTTGGTTCAATATATGGAAATCCATCACCATAATCCACTATAAAAATAAAACTCAAAGCAAAAAAAACCAAAACAACAACAACAACAACAACAACAAAAATAAAACAGGATCATCTCATTAGATGCTACGAAAGCATTTGACAAAATTCAGCACCCCTTCAGGTTAAAATTCTTGGAAATATTAGGAATTCAAGGCTCATACCTAAACATAGTAAAAGCCATATACAACAAAATAGTAGCCCACATTAAACTAAATCAAGAGAAACTTGAAACAATCCCACTAAAATCAGGGACTAGACAAGGCTGCCACTCTTTCCCTACTTATTCAATATAGTACTGGAAGTCCTACCCAGAGCAATCAGAAAACAAAAGGAGGTCAAAGGGATACAAATTGGAAAGTAAAGGTCAAAATACCACTATTTGCAGATGATACAATAGTATACTTAAGTGATTCCAAAAGTTCTACCAGAGAACTACTCAGCATGATAAACAACTTCATCAAAGTAGTTGGATATTAACTCAAACAAATCAGTACCCATCATCTACTCAAACGATAAACAGGCTGAGAAAGAAATTAGGGAAATGATGCCCTTCACAATAGTCACTAACAATATAAAATGCCTCGATGTTACTCTAACCAAGCAAGTCAATGATCCGTATGACAAGAATTTCAAGTCTCTGAAGAAAAAAATTGAATAAGGTCTCAGAAAATGGAAAGACCTCCCATGCTCATGTATTGGCAGGATTAATATAGCAAGAAAGGACATTTTACCGAAAGCAATCTATAGATTAAACACAATCTCCACCAAAATTCCAACTTAATTCTTCATAGAGTTAGAAAGAGCAATTTTCAAATTCATTTGAATTAAGAAAAAACCCAGGATGGAGAAAACTATCCTCAACAATAAAAGGGCATCTGGGACAATCACCTTCCTTGATATCAAGTAGTATTACAAAGCAATAGTAATAAAAACTGTATGGTATAGGTACAGAGACAGGCAAGATCAGCAGAATAGAATTGAAGACCCAGAAATGAACCCACACGCCTGTGGTCACTTGATCTTTGACAAAGGAGCTAAAACCATCCAGTGCAGAAAAAGATAGCATTTTCAAGAAATGGTGCTAGTTTACCTGGAGTTCAGCATGTAGAAGAATGCAAATTTACCTATTTTTATTTCCCTTTACAAAGCTTAAGTCCAAGTGGATCATGGACCTCCACATCAAACCAGATACACTCAAACTAATAGAAGAACATTTGGGGAAGTGCCTCGAACACATGGGCACTGGGGAAAATTTTCCTGAACATAGCACCAATGACTTATGCTCTAAGACCAAGAATCAACAAATGGGACCTCATAAAACTACAAAGCACCATCTAAGTAAACAGACACTGTCATTAGTACAAAATAGCATCCAAAAAATTGGGAAAAGAATTTTACCAATCCTATATCTGGTAGAGGGCTAATATCCAAAATATACAAAGAACACAAGAAATTAGACACCAGAGAGCCAAATAACCCTATTCAAAATGGGGTACTGAATTAAACAAAGAATTCTCAGCTGAGGATTATCAAATGTCTGAGAAGGACCTAAAGAAATGTTCAACTTCCTTAGTCATCAGGGAAATGCAGATCAAAACAATGTTGAATTTCCACCTCACACCAGTCAGAATGGCTAAGATAAAAAAAAAATAGATGTCTGCAATTATGTGGAGAAACAGGAACACTCATCCACTGTTGGTGGGATTGCAAGCTGGCACTACCTGTGGATCCAGCTATAACACTCCTGGGCATATTCCCAAATGATGCTCCAACATAAAAATAAAGACACATACTTTGCTATGTTCATACCACTCTTATTTATAATAGCCAGAAGCTGGAAAGAACCCAGATGTCCTTCAACAGATGAATGGATACAGAACATGTGGTATATCTACACAATGGAGTACTACTCAGGTATCAAAAACAATGACTTTATGAAATTTGGAGGCAAATGGATAGACCTAGAAAATATCCTGAGTGAGCTAACCCAATCACAAAAAATTACACATGGTATGCACTTACTGATAAGTGGATAGTAACCCAAAAGCTTGAATTACTCAAGATATAATCCACAAACCACATGAAGTTCAAGAAGGAGGGCACATGGAAACAAGGTTCGGAGCAGAGATTGAAGGAATGACCATTCAAAGCCTGCCCCACCTGGGGATCCAGCCATATATGTACAGCCATCAAACCTAGACAATAGTGATAAAGCCAAGAAGTGCATGTTGACAGAAGCCTGATATAGCTGTCTCTTCAGAGTCTCAGCCAGATCATGAGAAATACAGAGGCAAATGCTAGCAGCAAACCATTGAACTGAGAATGGGTTCCCCATTGGAAGGATTAGAGAAAGGAATGAAGGAGCTGAAGGGGCTTGAAACCCCATAAGAACAACAATACCAACCAACCAGAACTCCCAGGGACTAAACCACTACCCAAAGACTACACATGGACAGACCCAAGGCTTCAGCTCCATATGTGGCCTTGTTGGGCATCTATGGGAAGAGAGGCCCTTAGTCCTGCCAAGGCTGGACCCCCCAGTGTAGGGGAATGTCAGGGGGCAGGTGGTAAGGATGGATGGTTGGGGAGGTAGGACACCCTTATAGAAGAAGTCATCTTATGTATTGGAAACTGGAAAAGGGTATAACATTTGAAATGTAAATAAAAAATATCCAAGAAATGAAAGCCAAATAATACCATTAAAAATGGGGTATAAACTTAAATAGAGAATACTAAACAAAGGACTATCAGATGGCCAAAAACACTCAAAGAAATATTAAACATCCTTAACCATCAGTGAAAAGTAAATCAAAATTACCCTAAGCTTCCATCATACACCTGTCAGAACAGCCAAGGTTGAAAACACAAGTGACAAAGTATGCTGGTAAGGATGTTGAATAAGGGGAACACTCCTCAATTATTGGTCGGAGTGAAAAATTGTACAACAACTTTCAAAGTCAATATGGTGGTTTGTCAGAAAACTTGAAATCAATTTCCAAGACCCAGGTATACAACTCCTGAGTGCATACACAAAGGGTGCTCTATCATACCACAAGGACACTTGCTCTTTCATAGCAGATTTACTTGTAATAACCAGAAACAGGAAACAACCTAGATATTCATCAAATGAAGACTAGTTAAGGAAAATGTAGTGTATTTGCACAGTAGAGTATTACTCAGTTGTTAAAAACCATGGCAACATAAAATTTGCAGGCAAATTGATGGAACTAAATCATCCCAAGTGAGGTATCCCAGACCAAGAAAGACAATCATGTTATGTACTAACTTATAAGTGGGTAATAGCTGTAAAGAAAAGGCTAGCCATGCTACAATACAGAGACCCAGAGAAGCTAAGTCACAGCAGGTCTCCAGAGTGACATATGATTATCCCTGGGAAACGGATATAAAATAGACATCACTGGTGTGTGGGGGAGTGTGAGGCACCAGAAAAAAAGTGATTAGATTGGAGGAGGATGAAGGGATGTATACTGGTAGAGACAACTGGAATGTGGAGAGGGGTACACATCACAAGGATGAACTGTACACCTAGTGCAATGGAAACTCCAAGGAATCTAAGAAGGCCGCCCTAGCTAAGATGACTACTAGTAAGTGATAAGGAGTCTGAACTGGCCAACTCCTGTAATCAAATAAGAGTTCCAGTGGAGGGATTGGGATACTTACTCAGCTACAGAACTTTTCACCTAAAATTTGTCCTGCTGAGTAGATGTGCTGGGATAAATTTGGAACAGAAATTGTGCAAGTGGCCAACCAATGACTGGTCCAGCTTGAGGCCCATGCCCTGAGAGGAAGTTCTGAAACTGCATGGAGAGCGAGGACCCAGAGACTAGGTATCTCAAAGACCTAGGATAGAAACAAATATGACTGGTTAAAAAAAAAAAAAAGTGAAGTGAGTGATATTATTCCTTAAAGATATTTTGCTGTACTCATAGTCTTGTGCCTAGCTCAATTAACATCAGATATACTTCATCTGGCAACTGATGGAAACAGATGCAGAGACGCAGAGCCAAGTATTAGGAGGAGCTCAAGAAAATCTGTGGAAAAAGGAGAGGAAAGATTGTATGAGTAAGATGGTTCAAGGATACTACAAGAAAACCAATGGGATCAACTATTCTGTGCTCACAGGGTCTCTTAGAGACTGAACTGCCAACCACTAAGACTGCATTGGACTGTTTTAGGTCCTCTGAACAAATGTTACAGTTGTTTAGTTTATCTTCTCGTGAGACTCCTAAAAGTGGAATCGTGACTGTCTCTCACTATTTTGTCTGTAGGACCCATTTCCTCTGACTGAGTTTTCTTGTTCAGCCTTAATATGAAGGGTGGTCCATAGTCATACTGCAGAATGTATGACATGCTTGGTTGATAACCATGGAGGCCTACCAGTTTCTGAATAGAAGTGGATGATGAGTGGATGGGGGAGGCTTAGGGGACGTAGGGGGAAAGGCTGGGAGAAGAAGAGGGAAGGAAAATTGGTCAAATATTAAAAGTATCACAGTAAAAAACATGTTTCTCTAACATGTATAAATTGGCAGAAAATTAAATGTAGATTTTCTAGAAAGACTGAGATATAAGGATAGAAAATAAATTATGGAATAAACTATAAAAAGTGTGGTAGATTTTATGAGAGTGCATCTTATAAATACATTCTGGTATATTTAAATGCTTGCTCCCTAAGTGTTGGATTTGTTGGGGAAAGGTTAGGAGGTGTGGCATTGTAGGAAGAAGAGGTATGGCCTTGTTGGAGGAGGTATGCCACTGGAGGTGGGCTTTGATGTTTCAAAACTCACATCTTTTCTATTAGAGCAAGGTCTCTGTCTCTGTCTCTGTCGCTCCTCTCTCTCTCTCTCTCTCTCTCTCTCTCTCTCTCTCTCTCTCTCTCTCTCTCTCCCTCCCTCTCTTTCTTTCTCTCTCAGGTTTTATATAGGGATGTATAGCTTTTGCTATGGCTATAGCCATATGCCAGTCTACCAAATGCCATGCTCTATATCAGGAAGATCATGAACTCTATCATTCTCAAACCATGAACCACAAATTAAATACTTTATTTTGTAAGTTTGCCCTGGTGTTTTATCATGGTTATAGAAAAAATAACTAACACAAAAAGGTATTGGGATTAATGAGACCAAGTGTTAGTACAAATAGGATGTTTTAGTTCTTTGAATTAAAATGTATGTATATTTTAACATATATGGTAGTTATAAAAAGTTGCCGCAAATTGATGTCTTTTGCAAGCAAAAGGAAACTCCTTTTAATATTTGTATGGCCTAAATTAATTTAATGACATATTTTGTATCCAGAGAAAATATAGTTTTAATTATCAGGTAACATGATGGTTATATAGATCTCTCCTGAGAGACATAGCCAGAATATGGCAAATACATAGGCAAATGCCAGCAGCAAACCACTGAACTGAGAACGGGACCCCCTTTGAAGGAATCAGAGAAAGGACTGAAAGAGTTTGAAGGGGCTTGAGACCCCATAAGAACATCAATGCCAACCAATCAGAGCTTCCAGGGACTACGCCACTACCCAAAGACTATACATGGACTGACCCTGGGATCCAACTGCATAGGTAGCAATGAATAGCGCAGTAAGGGCACCAGTGGAAGGGGAAGCCCTTGATCCTGCCAAGACTGAAGCCCCAGTGAACAGGATTGTTGGGGGGAGGGAGGTAATGGGGGAGGATGGGGAGGGGAACACCCATATAGAAGGGGAGGGGGAGGGGTTACGGGGATGTTGACCTGGAAACTGGGAAAGGTAATAATAATTGAAATGTAAATAAGAAATACCCAATTTAATAAAGATGGAAAAAAGAAAAAAACATATATATATGAAATACTAAATGCATTATAGTGTGTTTATGTTTAGTAAACACTACAATAGTTTTTCTTAATATTTATCTGCTTTAATCATATATTAATTATAATAAACAGACAATGAAGCTAACGTTACAGGAGTATTTCCAGTAATAGGTAGAAGCAAATCAATACTACAAATGAAAACCACCTACCCTAAGAGCCTGATAGATTATCTTTTCAGTACTCAGATTACCTTCCTGCTAAAGTCTTTAATTCTGTTAATATTTACAGCTGCTGTCATAAAGCACCACAGTGAACAAAAAAGCATTATGTAGCTCCCCAGTTACCTCTGAAAACATGTCAAATAATCCCAACTTGATAGAAATAAGTAGTTCTCCATTTCATAAATATGTGAAACAGTAACTGGATTTACCTTAATTAAAGTATGAGCTTATAATTCCTTCACAGAAGCTGCTTTGTAAACTACTCTGAAATATCCTTGGGTCTAAAGGTACATAGTAAAAGTAGTAAATATTTGAGACTCAGTTTGAATTACTAATCTAGCAATGGATGCCCATGTCTACATTAGTTTAATGGCATGAAACTTGCCTTATCCACCTGTGAAATGGAGTTATATAAATGACTGACTTCATTGGATGATATTGAGCATTCAGTGAGAAATGTGGTTTGTCGGAAGAGCTTTGTAAGGGCAGAAGAAAGTGAGAAAAAATTAAAATTGAGACATGTGCTCAAATGCGTTTGAGGATCATCCCACTTCAAGTGGACTGTCTCACATGTAGAAGATGCAAATGTCCAATTCATAACACACCACTTTGAATTAAAGTTGCTAATAATTACAGAAATAGTAACCCTAATTTTAGAGAATTCTAAATGTAGATCTTAGCTTTGATAATTTTGGTGATGGTCAATGTACATTGAACATTCATAATATCATATGTATCCTCTTATGAATGAATTATGCATAGAAAATTATTTTTATTTCTTTATAAAAGAAAATCATGTAATTACTTGTGTTAATTCTACTTTGCCAAGATTAAGTGTTTCCTCCAAACTCTAGTAAATACAAATGGACAATAGTTGGTGAGGAACCATGAAAACACAACATATTTATATTAAGATATGTCTATTGTTGTTGTATTTTTTTTAGTTCATGCTTAGGCATTTATATAGGTGAGACATTAAGAGTGCAGATTCTGGCATGCTTAGGAGTCACAATTTCACAGCAAATGTCATGAGCCTCTGCTTCTTAAAATTGGTCTGCTTCTCTCTTACAGTGTTTGCTGAGCTTTATGTGTATGTCTTGTACAAATATATGTTGACACTGTGCTCTAAACCTCTACATAGTTATTGCTTGTGATTTTCTGTAATGCTCACTATCTATTTCAGAGAGAAGTTTTCTTGATAAATGGTAAGGACTACACTTATATGTGGGTATATAGACAAATGTTTAGGCTATAGTTAATGATTACCTTGCTTTAGTATAGTTGTGGCTATAGCTTCTCCTTCAAGAACCTCAACTTCAGTAGTGGTGGGAAATTTGGTACATTTTCAGGAACTGGGATGACTTCCTACTGTTAAGCAGATTTTATCTCCAATGAGGGAATTCTTGGTTACCTCAAAGTTATGAGTTCCATTACCGAGTCCTTAAAAATAACATCCCATGTGTGTCATTGATGCAGTTCATAGGTATCATAGCTGGGTAAGATAGTTGTTTGCTTCCTTCTCTCTTTTGGAAGCTTGCACGGTGTCTTCCAATACATTGAAAACTAGTTCCAACAGAAAAGAGTATTAAATTAGTTCCAGGTCAGAATAAACTGAGCTATGTGCCTGAAGTGCATGGTATCTTCATAAGTAGGAACTCATGTTCTACTTATGGTCCAGCCAAGGGCAATATCAGTTCCTTGCAATGAGTTAGAAGTCTCTTGGACAACCATGGCCAACAAATCAGGTGAGTTTCTTCTGGCATTGGGGGTTTTGTTAGATGGTCTTTGCCTCTTAGAAGAAGCAATGTAAGCCTAGAAAGAAACTTTTCATCTCAACCCTCTCTACAGATTTTTATATAGATTTATATGTAACATGAGATTTTTTGTTTAATTTCTTAATATTTTATCAATTATTAGGGAAATTTACATCATGAACCTTAATCAAATTCTATTCCCAGTCTTCGCAGATCTACATCCCACCTTTGTGTCCTTACCCCAAAAAGAAGGAGGAGGAGGAGGAGAGAAAGAAGAGGTGGAGGATAAAGAGAGGAGGAGAAAGAGGAGGAGTGGGAATAGGAGGAGGAGGAGGGGAGGAGGAGGAGGAGAAAGAAGAAGGAGAAGGAGAAGGAGGAGGAGGAGGAGGAAGAAGAAGAAGAATACCTATTTTTACTTAGTCATATACTCATTGGAGTGTGGTCAAAGTCCCCTTAAAGAAAACCAAGTACTTCCCCGCCCACACCACTACTAGAAGCCATCAATTGTGAAGAGCTTCTCTGCAGCAACATTATCATGGTTTTTAAGGTTTCTTTTCTACCACTTTCTGTCTAGGTTGTTACATTTTTAATTTTGAGGTAAGATAGGCATAGAATTATCAGAGTAGCCTTCTGTGTCCATCTTTCTCAACTATGGATGTACAGTCATTGATAACACTACAAAATAGCGTCCTTGTTATTTAGAGTCATCAGAAGCATGAGTAATGAACTTCCACATTGTTTCTGGTAACAGCATGTATAAGGTCTCGGATATTTAATAATATTATTTCTTAGGACTTTTTAGATATGCTTACTGTTATTTTGCCCCGCTCTTACTTTATTTTTTTTATTTTTATTTTTATTTTTTTTTTGGCTTCTATTCCTCGTCTATTTCTTTTTTTTTTTTTTATTAACTTGAGTATTTCTTATATACATTTCAAGTGCTATTCCCTTTCCCGGTTTCCGGGCAAACATCCCCCTCCCCCCTCCCCTTCCTTATGGGTGTTCCTCTTCCAACCCTCCCCCCATTGCCGCCATCCCCCCATAGTCTAGTTCACTGGGGGTTCAGTCTTAGCAGGACCCAGGGCTTCCCCTTCCACTGGTGCTCTTACTAGGATATTCATTGTTACCTATGGGGTCAGAGTCCAGGGTCAGTCCATGTATAGTATTTAGGTAGTGGCTTAGTCCCTGGAAGCTCTGGTTGCTTGACATTGTTGTACTTTTGGAGTCTCGAGCCCCTTCAAGCTCTTCCAGTTCTTTCTCTGATTCCTTCAACGGGGGACCTATTCTCAGTTCAGTGGTTTGCTGCTGGCATTCGCCTCTGTATTTGCTGTATTCTGGCTGTGTCTCTCAGGAGCGATCTACATCCGGCTCCTGTCGGTCTGCACTTCTTTGCTTCATCCATCTTGTCTAATTGGGTGGCTGTATATGTATGGGCCACATGTGGGGCAGGCTCCGAATGGGTGTTCCTTCAGTCTCTGTTTTAATCTTTGCCTCTCCCTTCCCTGCCAAGGGTATTCTTTTTCCTCATTTAAAGAAGGAGTGAAGCATTCACATTTTGATCATCCGTCTTGAGTTTCGTTTGTTCTAGGGATCTAGGGTAATTCAAGCATTTGGGCTAAAAGCTGCTTATCAATGAGTGCATACCATGTATGTCTTTCTGTGATTGGGTTAGCTCACTCAGGATGATATTTTCCAGTTCCAACCATTTGCCTACGAATTTCATAAAGTCGTTGTTTTTGATAGCTGAGTAATATTCCATTGTGTAGATGTACCACATTTTCTGTATCCTTCTTCTGTTGAAGGGCATCTGGGTTCTTTCCATTTTCTGGCTATTATAAATAAGGCTGCGATGAACATAGTGGAGCACGTGTCTCTTTTATATGTTGAGGCATCTTTTGGGTATATGCCCAAGAGAGGTATAGCTGGATCCTCAGGCAGTTCAATGTCCAATTTTCTGAGGAACCTCCAGACTGATTTCCAGAATGGTTTTACCAATCTGCAATCCCACCAACAATGGAGGAGTGTTCCTCTTTCTCCACATCCTCGCCAGCATCTGCTGTCACCTGAGTTTTTGATCTTAGCCATTCTCACTGGTGTGAGGTAAAATCTCAGGGTTGTTTTGATTTGCATTTCCCTTATGACTAAAGATGTTGAACATTTCTTTAGGTGTTTCTCAGCCATTCGGCATTCCTCAGCTGTGAATTTTTTGTTTAGGTCTGAACCCCATTTTTAATAGGGTTATTTGTTTCCCTGTGGTCTAACTTCTTGAGTTCTTTGTATATTTTGGATATAAGGCCTCTATCTGTTGTAGGATTGGTAAAGATCTTTTCCCAATCTGTTGGTTGCCGTTTTGTCCTAACCACAGTGTCCTTTGCCTTACAGAAGCTTTGCAGTTTTATGAGATCCCATTTGTCGATTCTTCATCTTAGAGCATAGGCCATTGGTGTTTTGTTCAGGAAATTTTTTCCAGTGCCCATGTGTTCCAGATGCTTCCCTAGTTTTTCTTCTATTAGAGTGTGTCTGGTTTGATGTGGAGGTCCTTGATCCACTTGGACTTAAGCTTTGTACAGGGTGATAAGCATGGATCGATCTGCATTCTTCTACATGTTGCCCTCCAGTTGAACCAGCACCATTTGCTGAAAATGCTATCTTTTTTCCATTGGATGGTTTTGGCTCCTTTGTCAAAAATCAAGTGACCATAGGTGTGTGGCTTCATTTCTGGGTCTTCAATTCTATTCCATTGGTCTATCTGTCTGTCTCTGTACCAATACCATGCAGTTTTCATCACTATTGCTCTGTAATACTGCTTGAGTTCAGGGATAGTGATTCCCCCTGAAGGCCTTTTATTGTTGAGGATAGCTTTAGCTCTCCTGGGTTTTTTGTTATTCCAGATGAATTTGCAAATTGTTCTGTCTAACTCTTTGAAGAATTGGATTGGTATTTTGATGGGGATTGCATTGAATCTGTAGATTGCTTTTGGTAAAATGGCCATTTTTACTATATTAATCCTGCCAATCCATGAGCATGGGAGATCTTTCCATCTTCTGAGGTCTTCTTCAATTTCTTTCCTCAGTGTCTTGAAGTTCTTATTGTACAGATCTTTTACTTGCTTGGTTAAAGTCACACCGAGGTACTTTATATTATTTGGGTCTATTATGAAGGGTGTCGTTTCTCTAATTTCTTTCTCGGCTTGTTTCTCTTTTGTATAGAGGAAGGCAACTGATTTATTTGAGTTAATTTTATACCCAGCCACTTTGCTGAAGTTGTTTATCAGCTTTAGTAGTTCTCTGGTGGAACTTTTGGGATCACTTAAATATACTATCATGTCATCTGCAAATAGTGATATTTTGACTTCTTCTTTTCCGATCTGTATCCCCTTGATCTCCTTTTGTTGTCTGATTGCTCTGGCTAGAACTTCAAGAACTATATTGAATAAGTAGGGAGAGAGTGGGCAGTCTTGTCTAGTCCCTGATTTTAGTGGGATTGCTTCAAGTTTCTCTCCATTTAGTTTAATGTTAGCAACTGGTTTGCTGTATATGGCTTTTACTATGTTTAGGTATGGGCCTTGAATTCCTATTCTTTCCAGGACTTTTATCATGAAGGGGTGTTGAATTTTGTCAAATGCTTTCTCAGCATCTAATGAAATGATCATGTGGTTCTGTTCTTTCAGTTTGTTTATATAATGGATCACGTTGATGGTTTTCCGTATATTAAACCATCCCTGCATGCATGGGATGAAGCCTACTTGATCATGGTGGATGATTGTTTTGATGTGCTCTTGGATTCGGTTTGCCAGAATTTTATTGAGTATTTTTGCGTCGATATTCATAAGGGAAATTGGTCTGAAGTTCTCTTTCTTTGTTGTGTCTTTTTGTGGTTTAGGTATAAGAGTAATTGTGGCTTCGTAGAAGGAATTCGGTAGTGCTCCATCTGTTTCAATTTTGTGGAATAGTTTGGATAATATTGGTATGAGGTCTTCTATGAAGGTTTGATTGAATTCTGCACTAAACCCGTCTGGACATGGGCTCTTTTTTGTTGGGAGACCTTTAATGACTGCTTCTATTTCCTTAGGAGTTATGGGGTTGTTTAACTGGTTTATCTGTTCCTGATTTAACTTCGATACCTGGTATCTGTCTAGGAAATTGTCCATTTCCTGAAGATTTTCAAATTTTGTTGAATATAGGTTTTTATAGTAAGATCTGATGATTTTTTGAATTTCCTCTGAATCTGTAGTTATGTCTCCCTTTTCATTTCTGATTTTGTTAATTTGGACGCACTCTCTGTGTCCTCTCGTTAGTCTGGCTAAGGGTTTATCTATCTTGTTGATTTTCTCAAAGAACCAACTTTTGGTTCTGTTGATTCTTTCTATGGTCCTTTTTGTTTCTACTTGGTTGATTTCAGCTCTGAGTTTGATTATTTCCTGCCTTCTACTCCTCCTGGGTGTATTTGCTTCTTTTTGTTCTAGAGCTTTTAGGTGTGCTGTCAAGCTGCTGACATATGCTCTTTCCTGTTTCTTTCTGCAGGCACTCAGCGCTATGAGTTTTCCTCTTAGCACAGCTTTCATTGTGTCCCATAAGTTTGGGTATGTTGTATCTTCATTTTCATTAAATTCTAAAAAGTTTTTAATTTCTTTCTTTATTTCTTCCTTGACCAGGTTATCGTTGAGTAGAGCATTGTTCAATTTCCACATATATGTGGGCATTCTTCCCTTATTGTTATTGAAGACCAGCTTTAGGCCGTGGTGGTCTGATAGCACACATGGGATTATTTCTATCTTTCTGTACCTGTTGAGGCCCGTTTTTTGACCAATTATATGGTCAATTTTGGAGAAAGTACCATGAGGAGCTGAGAAGAAGGTATATCCTTTTGCTTTAGGATAGAATGTTCTATAAATATCCGTTAAGTCCATTTGGCTCATGACTTCTCTTAGTCTGTCGACATCACTGTTTAATTTCTGTTTCCATGATCTGTCCATTGATGAGAGTGGGGTGTTGAAATCTCCCACTATTATTGTGTGAGGTGCAATGTGTGTTTTGAGCTTTTGTAAGGTTTCTTTTACGTATGTAGTTGCCCTTGTATTTGGGGCATAGATATTTAGGATTGAGAGTTCATCTTGGTGGATTTTTCCTTTGATGAATATGAAGTGTCCTTCCCTATCTTTTTTGATGACTTTTAGTTGAAAATTGATTTTATTTGATATTAGAATGGCTACTCCAGCTTGCTTCTTCTGACCATTTGCTTGGAAAGTTGTTTTCCAGCCTTTCACTCTGAGGTAGTGTCTGTCTTTGTCTCTGAGGTGTATTTCCTGTAGGCAGCAGAATGCAGGGTCCTCGTTGCGTATCCAGTTTGTTAATCTATTTCTTTTTATTGGGGAGTTGAGGCCATTGATATTGAGAGATATTAAGGAATAGTGATTATTGCTTCCTGTTATATTCATATTTGGATGTGAGGTTATGTTTGTGTGCTTTCATTCTCTTTCTTTTGTTGCCAAGACGATTAGTTTCTTGCTTCTTCTAGGATATAGCTTGCCTCCTTATGTTGGGCTTTACCATTTATTATCCTTTGTAGTGCTGGATTTGTAGAAAGATATTGTGTAAACTTGGTTTTGTCATGGAATATCTTGGTTTCTCCATCAATGTTAATTGAGAGTTTTGCTGGATACAGTAACCTGGGCTGGCATTTGTGTTCTCTTAGGGTCTGTATGACATCAGTCCAGGATCTTCTGGCCTTCATAGTTTCTGGCGAGAAGTCTGGTGTGATTCTGATAGGTCTCCCTTTATATGTTACTTGACCTTTTTCCCTTACTGCTTTTAATATTCTTTCTTTATTTTGTGCGTTTGGTGTTTTGACAATTATGTGACGGGAGGTGTTTCTTTTCTGGTCCAATCTATTTGGAGTTCTGTAGGCTTCTTGTATGTCTATGGGTATCTCTTTTTTTAGGTTAGGGAAGTTTTCTTCTATGATTTTGTTGAAGATATTTACTGGTCCTTTGAGCTGGGAGTCTTCACTCTCTTCTATACCTATTATCCTTAGGTTTGATCTTCTCATTGAGTCCTGGATTTCCTTATGTTTTGGACCAGTAGCTTTTTCCTCTTTACATTATCTTTGACAGTTGAGTCAATGATTTCTATGGAATCTTCTGCTCCTGAGATTCTCTCTTCCATCTCTTGTATTCTGTTGGTGAAGCTTGTATCTACAGCTCCTTGTCTCTTCCTTTGGTTTTCTATATCCAGGGTTGTTTCCATGTGTTCTTTCTTGATTGCTTCTATTTCCATTTTTAATTCCTTCAACTGTTTGATTGTGTTTTCCTGGAATTCTTTCAGGGATTTTTGTGTCTCCTCTCTATAGGCTTCTACTTGTATATTTATGTTTTCCTGGAATTCTTTCAGGGATTTTTGTGTCTCCTCTCTATGGGCTTCTACTTGTTTATTTATGTTTTCCTGGAATTCTTTCAGGGATTTTTGCGATTCTTTCAGGCATTTTTGCGATTCCTCTCTGTAGGCTTCTACTTGTTCTCTAAGGGAGTTCTTCACGTCTTTCTTGAAGTCCTCCAGCATCATGATCAAAAATGATTTTGGAACTAGATCTTGCTTTTCTGGTGTGTTTGGATATTCCATGTTTGTTTTGATGGGAGAATTGGGCTCCGATGGTGCCATGTAGTCTTGGTTTCTGTTGCTTGGGTTCCTGCGCTTGCCTCTCGCCATCAGATTATCTCTAGTGTTACTTTGTTCTGCTATTTCTGACAGTGGCTAGACTGTCCTATAAGCCTGTGTGTCAGGAGTGCTGTAGACCTGTTTTCCTCTCTTTCAGTCAGTTATGGGGACAGAATGTTCTGCTTTCCGGCGTGTGGTTTTTCCTCTCTACAGGTCTTCAGCTGTTCCTGTGGGCCTGTGTCTTGAGTTCACCAGGCAGCTTTCTTGCAGCAGAAAAGTTGGTCTTACCTGTGGTCCCAAGGCTCAAGTTCGCTCGTGGGGTGCTGCCCACGGGCTCTCTGTGGCGGCAGCAACCAGGAAGACCTGTGCCGCCGTTTCCGGGAGCTTCAGTGCACCAGGGTTCCAGATGGTCTTTGGCTTTTTCCTCTGGCGTCCGAGATGTGTGTGCAGAGAGCAGTCTCTTCTGGTTTCCCAGGGTTGTCTGCCTCTCTGAAGGTTCAGCTCTCCCTCCCACGGGATTTGGGTGCAGAGAACTGTTTATCCGGTCTGTTTCCTTCTGGTTCTGGTGGTGTCTCAGGCACAGGGGTCCTGCCGCTCCTGGGCCCTCCCCCACGGGAGCCCAGAGGCCTTATACAGTTTCCTCTTGGGCCAGGGATGTGGGCAGGGGTGAGCAGTGTTGGTGGTCTCTTCCGCTCTGCAGCCTCAGGAGTGCCCACCTGACCAGGCGGTTGGGTCTCTCTCTCACAGGGTCTCCCCCCTCTTACTTTAAATACTTTTCTTTGCCTCTCACCAACTAGAAGCCCTCCTCAATTATTTCCTCCATCAGGTCTCCTTGCTAGCCCGCTCTGTTGTTGCTATACACTGTACCCCTGCCTTAGGAGTGGTCTTTTTTCTTTCTTTCTTCCTTCTTTTTTATTTTAACTTTCCTGGTTTCTTCCCTTACCCTGAACTTAATACTCACCTCTGAAAATTTAGAGCCTCCAACAACAACAACAAAAAAAAACAAACATGACATTTGTCTTTCAAGGTCTGTGTTATTATATGCATATATATATGTGTATATATATATATATATATATATATATATATATATATATATATATTAGTTCCATCCATTTACTTGTACGTTTTATGATTTTAGTTTTCTTTACAGATTAATAACATTCCATATGTACCATGTTTTCATTATTCATTCATCAGTTTAAGGACATTTAAGTTGTTGCCATTTTGTAGCTATATTTTATAGGGCAGCAATAGACATAAGTGGAAAATAATATCCGGAAAAGAATACTGAGTCCTTTGGGCATATATATGGTAGATTTATTTTCAACTTTTTCAGAACTCTACACAGCAATTCACAGAGGGGCTGGACCAGTTCTCTATCCCCAGAACTATGAATAAGTGGTTCCTTTCTCCACAACTCTACCAGCATTTCCAGTTTGTTTTGTTCATCATTGTCCCTCTGACTTCAGTTAAGATGAAATCTCCAAGTTGAAAGAATTTTCCTTGTCTGATATTTTGGGTCAAACTTTTGCTGTGCTCTACAAATCATATGTCATTTTTGATGATACAGAAAGTTCAAGCTGTTAGAAATGTTTCTAGGCTGTCATATGAATAATCCTTAAATTTCACTGAAATTATAGTATTAACTTGCCATCTTCTATTCTATTTATAAATGTAGTTCAGAGACAATGTGAAAATACTTCACAAAATAGATAATTTGCCATTCATAAAACAAATACTCATTGTGATTGTTTTCAATAAATATATACTTAAAATAATCAGGGTTCATTAAATACATTCCACTAACCTTATCCAATAGGGATTAATCTATATATTGCCTCCTTTTTCTGACTCTGTGTCTCTCTGTGTCTGTCTGTCTGTCTGTCTCTCCATAATACACTGAATGTTTATGATCATCTTTTTTTTTTTTTTTGGTTCTTTTTTTCGGAGCTGGGAACCGAACCCAGGGCCTTGCGCTTCCTAGGCAAGCGCTCTACCACTGAGCTAAATCCCCAGCCCGTTTATGATCATCTTAATTGAACAGAGAAAGGCAAAGGAAAGTTTTCAAGCTTTAAAATGTCATTTATATTCCAATTATAAATTATTATCCTTTCTGCTTATAGGATATAATATGCAGATGTTACAAATCTAAATTTATTCTGTTGATGTCTTTTTTTAAACCTGACGTAGATACCTAGTTGTCACATTCTTTATTTTAAACACACTACTTATAGTTTATTTCATTAGAAATTAAATTTTGAATTGTAGTTACTAAATTGAACATTTTACCAAAGAAGGGAAACAAAAGATTTTTGTAACCAACATATTATTATTTTATTAGTATATGTATTTATCCAATGGTTCCTTTAAAATTTGATTATTCAAACCAAGAATAAAAGATGATATAAAATTTGCAAAATTTGGATATCAATTCAATATTAAAATCATTCATTGTGCCAGTAATTTGTAGCATTTTTAGTCTTTGTAGTAGCTTTTAAAAATAGATTAAAAAATCTATTGTAATTCTGTGTGCCTCAGTGCAGTGCAGACAAATATATACATTAAGGGATCCCTCATGCTGGCATAGCTACTTTTTCTGGGTTCACATAGTTATGATCAATGGTAATTTCCCTGCAAGCTACCAGGACATTCTTATGAACAGAAAATCCACTTGTACAAATAATCTTGAGAACCATTTCATCTTATAAAATAAAAAGTCTATATTCATTAAATTGCCAATTTTCTCTTCCTTTCTACTAGAAAGCACCATTCTATTTTCTCTATGCTTGGGTTTAACTATTCCATAAAATTCCTATCTGTATAATAATACTGTACTTAAATTTCTCATGTACTTTAACATCCAGAAACATTGTCAGTGCTGGAGCATGACTCTAAATCTCTTTCTATTTTGTACATTTATAGCTATTTCTTTTTATTTCTAGCTTTTCCTTATTTGAAACATGTTCGTACAATATATTTCGTTTGTTTGTCTCTTCTCACCAGCTCCTTCCAGATCTTTCTGACCTCCTTGTTCTCTCATTTCTATGTTCTTTCTTTCTGTTTGTCTTTAGGAAACACCAAGAAAAACAAGCAAAATACAGGAACAAAGAGAACAAAGAATGACACAAGAAACTCACACATATATAAACACACAAAGAAACCTAAACAAAACTAAAAAAAAAAAAAAAACCCTAAGAAAATCAGAAACCATAGTATACAAGCAACAGGACAAAAAAATAAAGAAATATGAGTCAAAATATATACAGAACTATCATGTTGGGTGTTTTGCATCGATTGCTGAGCACGGGGCTTAATCTTAAGTGTATTTAATCCATTAAGTGAGACTCCATTGAAGAAATTTTCCTCTTTGCAAGAAGACAAAAACTGAGTAGCTGGTCTTTGCTAACTTATGGGTTCTTCATTTTCTCATCCTCCCCCCCCCCCCGCCCTGGTTTTACCCTCAACATAGGAAATAGATACGGATAGAGAGAGAGAGAGAGAGAGAGAGAGAGAGAGAGAGAGAGAGAGAGAGAGAGAGAGAGAGAGGCATTTTGTCTGAGAATTTTCTGTTCTTTAATCAGGGCTACTATCAATCCTCAGCTAATCTCCCTAAATGACCAATAACCACTCACACCACCTGTTAAGACCTACTATTTATGTACCCTCTGAAAAGTTCCCAGAATTCCAAATGTCACACAATTGCAAAGATTATCTGCAGTTGGCAAAACCATGCTTCTGCTAGACCACGAGTCAGCTGCTATGGACAATCCTACACCTGGGGTTAAAATAAAGGTACATTCTTAATCAAACTTCCAGAGTTCTCAAAAATGATACTACAAAGGTGTAGTTTCATTCTAGATTAGGAGTGGAAGTCCATGCATATTCTCCCCTCTCTATGCTTTGAGCCCAATCAGCTTGAGCCCATGTAAGCATTATGTATCTTACCAGACACTGCCAGTTCATATGCATGAGTCCTCTTTTATCTAGAAGACAGTTTTCTTGATATCTAGCCATCACCACTGGCTCTTACAATCTTTCTGTCTCCTCTTCTACATAGCTCCCTGACTCATAAGGCAAGGGATATGATGAAGACATTACATTTAGAACTGGCTGTTACAAAATCTCTTACTCTCTGTACATTTTCCATTTGTGGCTCTCTGTATAGATTCTGAACTATTGAAAGAGGAATCTTCTCTGATGAAGACTGTGTGAGGCACTGATCTGTAAGAAAAGCAGAATGTAGTTGGGAGTAATTTTCTTGCTACAATTCTTTAGCAAAACAGTAGTATTTGATTTTTTTTTAGGCCCATGGGCTATCAAATCTTAGATTCAGGGCTAAATGAGCAATGTAAGGCACGGAGTTCCACTGTGTGAAGTGAGTCTAAAATCCAATCAGTTAGTTACTCCCATATTTGTGCCAATATTATACCAGTATATTTTGCAGGCATGTCACTACTCTAGATAGATGAGTTGGTATCAGGCTGTTTACTTTTCTCCTCTGGTAGTATAAAAGAGTACCTTCCAGTATCATGAACACAAATTAGTATGATATGAAGCTTCTAGCTAGGCAGCAATTTGACTTCCCCATGATTAGGGGCAAAAGTATTATCTTTCATAATAGGACCTTATGATCAGGTTGTTGAAGAAAATAAATAGATTTGGAAATACCCTAAGATCCTTGGAGGTTTCCAGGTGACCCCTTTGGTGAAGAGATCAGTTAGATGAGAACCATTATTACTAGTGGAACTTTCAGTTGGTTGTAAAGGTGTCTTTATGGGACATTGTCTCCCACATTACTTAGTGATTCCATTTAGATATCTTTCAAATCTGTATATATTTTAGAAAGCTTGTAGATTAGTAGGTCTTCATATGTTCCCTTAAATGGCCTTTAGTGAGATGTCTCTCCAAATATTCCCATCCTCATCCCTATTTTCTAAATTCCTACCCAATTTTTCCACTTAATCCGGGTTCTCTACCGTGACTCTCCATAACTATATATTCTAGTCCTCCTTTCTGAGAGCCTTGAATCTCCCCAATATCTCATTTGATACTTAACTTCTGTGGTTATAGAGATTACATATTGTAAATAAAAAGCTAATGTCTGTATAAAAGAGATAATACACAATTTTTGTTTTGGGGTGTCTGGATTGATTTACTCAGGATGGGATTTTCTATCTCGATCCATTTACTTGTAAATTTCATAACTATTTTTAACTATTGCATTGTATAATTTACCACACTTTCACTATTCATTCAATGTTTGATGGACATCTAGACTGTTTCCCACTTCTGGCTATTATGAATAGAGTCATAATGAACATGAATGAGCAAGAACCTGGTAGGATATAGAGTCTTTTGGGTATATGCCCAATTGTGGTCTACCTGGATCTTGAGGTAAATTGATTCCCCGGTTGTTGAGGAGCCACCACACTGAGTTCAAGGATGTCTGTATGTTGCTGTAAAACTAAATAAAAGGTTTATTTTTAACCCACATAAGTGCTGGCACTGTAGGGCCACATGGCATCTGTGAGATATTTTCATCTCAGTCAACAAAGCATCTCACCTGCTAAGCTCCATCCCATATCACACTGTGGATGGCTACTCTCTGATCCCAGCGATATTCTCTCTACATCTAGTTCCCAAGGCAGGTTGCCACCATGCCAGACATAAACATTCCAATTCTGTGGTGGCCCAATTTGTCCAGCCACCACACACTCTCTTGAACTCAATTAAATTGCCACAGGAAAGAACATAGAACACAATAACCTCTGATCTAATTGATAAGATATAATTGCCCACCTAGATAAGATATATTTTACTCTAGACACACAAAATCCTGTACACATCCATCTCTAAAGAATAGCCATAACAGGGCTGGAGAGATGGCTCAGTGGTTAAGAGCACTGATTGCTCTTCCAGAGGTCCTGAGTTCAAATCTCAGCAACCACATGTTGACTCACAACCATATGTAATGAGATATGATGCCCTCTTCTGGTATGTCTAAAGACAGCTACAGTATATATATATATACTAAACACACATATATATGTATATATATACACACTAAATAAATCTTTGAAAAAAAGAAAAGAAATAATAGCCATAACAACCTGTAAATGTGAAGAAAGAAATCTTAACATCCGCCTCCAGTCTCCCCCTTGCTCCAGTCTCCTGATCCTCTAAAATTTTCTCCTGTTCATCCCTCCTTCTCATGCAATGACAGGCCTCATACCATCCTCTACTTGCCTTCACCTGCATAATGACATTAACCTAAAGCTGTAGAAGTTCGTACTCACAATGAAAAATGCTCCCCTTTCCCCACATTCTCTCCAGTAAGTTGTATCATTTGTTTTCTTTACCGTGTTCAATATGACAGGTGCAAGATTAAATCTAAAATACTTGTGATGTCATTTTCTTGATGACTGAAGTTAGTGAACATTTATTTCAGTGCTTCTCAGTTTCCTGTCTTTCTTCTCCTGAGAACTTTCTGTTTATGTATGTTTCATCTTTTAAAATTGGGTTGTTTTCTTGATATTCATCTTTTTTACTTTTTTATATATTTTAGATATTAACTTTCTACTGGTTGCATGGTAAAGATCTTATTCCATTTTGAAGATTGTTGCTTGGTCTGAAAAATGGTGTCCTTTACCATATTGAAGTTTTCATTTTCAAGAGATTCCATTTATTAATTGTCCCCGCCAGCGGGGACCCAGTTATTCAGGGTCCCGAAGAGGCTTTCTACCTGTGGGCCAAAATGGGGGTGAAGAGAAGGAGACCAAGCAAAAGTTCTGTTGTCAAGGTCTCGTTTATTGGGATGAACATTGCAGCTTTTAAGGCTTTCAGGTAGGGGGAGTGACCTTTGTGAAATATGAAGGAGGGGGAGATGAGGGTATAGGCAGTGATAGCTGGAGGCAAAGAAGTCAGGCGATGAGGTCAGGTGGTGGAGACACTGGGTGTTGACTGAGGAGATAACTGGTATCTGCTCGAGCTGAGGCATCCCTTGAATGTTATACTCCTGTGCCGTAAATTCATGGGAGAGGCTTTATCCAACAATCTTAAGATTTATGGCAGTCATCTTTGGGGTGAGTCTCTGTGGCCAAACAGCCCAGAGTCACTTTGAACCATGCAGTCAAAAAGCGGCTAGGCCCAAATCCAATATGGCTCCTTGCAATTAATTGTTGTTTTCAGACACTGTGTCCTATTCAGAAAGTCATTTCCAATGGCAAAAAGTTTATGACTATCTCCCTATTTTCTCTTTATTCAGATTCAGGGCATCTTGTCCTATACTGAGGTCCTTGGTCCAAATTGTCCACTTGGAGTTGATTTTTTTGTGCAGAGTAAAGCATGGTTCTATTTGTACTCTTCTGCATTCAGCTACCCAAATTAATCAGAACCATTTTGTCTTTTTTCCACTTTGTATTTCTGGAGTATTTATGAAAAACAAAATAGGCATGTAGATTTATGTATGGGTCTTCAATTTGACGCCATTTTTAAACATGCTTGTTTTTCTACCAATCCTGTTAGGGTTTTATCATTATATCTATTTAATTCTGATGGGTATTTAATTAAAATTTGTTGATTAGTTTAGTTTGATGGAGATTTCTCTAGGTTTATCAAACCAGTTCTTTAGTGAGGGAAATATTTCAATCTTCTGATTTCTTCCTCATTATCCTACTTCAATGTCTTAAGGATTTTATTTCTCAAGTCTTTCAATTGCTTCATTAGAGTTAGTTCAAGATATTTTTGAACTATTGTAAAATGTATACTCCCCTAACTTTTTTCTCAGTCTATTATTTGAACATGTGAATGCTAATTTTTTATTGAAAAATATCTCTTTTCATACAATGTATTCTGATCAGGGTTTCCCTTCCTTTACTCCTTCCCAATCCTCTTTGCATTCAAACACTTCCAAATACATGCCTTCATTTTTTCCATCTATGAGGCAAACAGACGAACAAGGAAAGATAAAAGACTAAAACTAAACTAAAATCATAATAAATGAAAGAGATTAAAGACCATGAAAAATTTATATATACACACACACATACACACACAAGCATACACACACTCAAATAAAACCCATAAAGAAATAAAGACACAAAATCTGAAGCTATAACACACAAACAACAGTAATATAATTACTAAAGTCAAATGAGTAAAAAAATTTCTCAAATTCCCTTGAGTTCATTTGTGTTGACTATCTACTTCTGAGCATAGGGCCTGTCCTTATGTGTGTTTTATATATGCAATGATGCTCCCTAGAGGAATTTTTCCTTTATGACTGGTTGTCAGTTGGAGATAATTTCTTGGTTAGGGATGGGAAATCATGTCTATTTCCTCATCTTATTGCTGGAACCCTATTAGCTTTAGATCTGTGCACATCAGGGCAGGACTGAGCATGTTGTCATGTTTACTGTAAGTTCACAAGTGTGTTATTAGTGTTGTATCCAAAATATTTCTTGGAATTATCCATCCCCTCTGCTTTTTGCAATCTTTCTACCTCCTCTTCTGCAGAAAAGTTTGACAAAGATATCCCTTTCGGTCTGAGAGTTTTATGGTCTCTCACTTCCTGAACATTTTCTAGATATGGATCTCTGTATTACTTCCCATTTGCTGCAAGAGGAAGCTTCTCTAATGATGGCTCAGTGAGAAGCTGGTCTGTACATGTAGAAAAATGCCTCTAGGAATTCTGATATTGTTATTTTGTAGCAGAATAATAGACTATTTTTTCTCATAGGCTTGTGGGCTATGTCATCTCAGGTTCTTGGCAGTGTCTCAGTCAGGAATAGGTTACATATCATGGAGTGGACCATAAATCCATCCAGAAAACCACTGGTTACTCTCAGAGCATTTATTCCACTATTACAACAGTATATCATGTAGTCAAGTCATCATTGTAGATTGAGGAGTTTGAACGGGGGTTACTGTGTATCTATCTCCTCTGGCAGCATTTGAAGTACCTTTTAGTTCTATGAACACTAGTCAATAGGGATGAAGCCTCTTGTAAGGCACCCCCTCAACTTGCCGATTTTCTATGAGACAGTAAGTAATATTTTCAGAAATAGAGCTTTACAATAAATCTGTTGATGAGCAACCAATAGCCTCTACAATTACCAAAGTTGCTTTGGAGTTTCTATGTGGCCTCCTTTCCCAAAATAATTAAATTAGAAGTACCTTATTCCTAGCATGGGAGTTTTTACATGGATGTCTAGTTGGGGCTTGTTTCCCTTGTTAATTGATTATACTTATTTTTTTCATATGCATATATTTTAAGAAGTTTCTACTCTAGTAAGTTTCTTTATGATCAATGTATGTTCATTTTATACCCTGCAACTGTACTTAAAACTTTTATCAGCTATAAGTTTCCTGGTTGAATAGAGTCTTTCATATATAAAATCATATCATCTGCAATTAAAGTTACTTGGATCTCTTCTTTACTATTTGTATCCACTCAATCTCCTTACTGTTCTAACTTCAAGTAATATATTGTATTATATATGTATGAAACAAGTGGAGATCCTTTTGTTGTCTTGATTTTAGTAGAAATGCTGTGAATTTCTTCTCACTGTTTAGGTTGATGTTGGCTGTGAGCTTACTATAAACTGCCTTTATTATGTTGAAATATGTCCTTTGTATCCCTAGTCCCTCCAGAATTTTTATCATGAAAAAATGTTGGATTTTTCAAAGGTCTTTTCTGCAAGTATTGAGACAATAGTTTTTGTATTTCAGTACATTTATGTGGTAGATTATTGTTGTTGTAAAAATATAAAAAATAAAAAAAAGTATGATTGTCTTTTATCCCACTAGGTCCGGCACCTCAGTGCCACAAGATATCTCCTAGATATCTTGTCGGAAACACATCCTAACTCTGTGGTGGCCCAGACCAGTCGCCCCACACTCCATTACACTTAAATCTACATGTTAAAGAACACACAACACAATAATCTTAGATCCAATTGATAAAATATAATTGCCCACTTAAACATACAAAGCCGGGTACCATCCATCCCTTAGGAACATTGATAACAACCTGTAAATACACAGAGCAGAATCTTAACGTCATCTGCCATATTGTCCTGCCACGGCTTCTCTCCCTCTCCCTCCTGTCTCTTCCTCCTTTCCGTTCCAGTCTCCTCTTCTTCCTTCAAACTTTTCTCCTGCCCATCCTTCCTTCTCATCCAATGACAGGCCTCCTTCTATCTTTTACCTGCCTCACCTGTGACATCATCCCACAGATTATATTTATTGATTTATGTATGTTGAACCATCTCTGCATCTCTGGGATGAAGGCAACTTGATTTTCTTAGATCATCTTTTTTTATGTATTTTTGGATTTGTTTTTGCAAGCAGAAGTATGGATTGCAAGGATTTTCATAAAATGTTTTATATTTATGTACATAAATGTTAGCAGTGTGTAATTTTCTTTCTTTCCTTTCTTCCACTTCTTCCTTCCTTCTTTCCTTCCATCTTTCCTTCCTTCTTTCCTTCCTTCTTTCCCTCCATCTTCCCTTCCTTCCTTCCTTCCTTGGTTCTTTTTTCCTTTTTATTTGAGTTTTATGTGGCCTGGGTATTTTAGTAACTCTGTCCTTCTAAAATGAAGTAACTGTTGGTATTCTGTCTAAGCTCCAGTCCCACAACTACCTAGCAGCAGCCAGGTATTCTCTCCCCCACAGTCGCCTAGCAACAGCCAGCTGTGCCTGACTATATAAGTGGCTGCTTGCCCCCTCCCCTTCCTCTTACTCTTTCTTACTCCCCTCTTACCCCCTCTTACTCTTTGTTCTTCTCTGCTCTTGCTTTCTTTCCCCTTACCTCCATGTGCCCATGGCCAACCTTTCCTCTCCTCCACCCTTTTTCTCTCACTAAACCTCTCCATGTGAAACCATGTTGGCTTGGTGTTTTCCGCCCAGGCACAGGCTGAGATTCGAATCCTAGCATTGGTGCCAAGACTCAGATGAAACAGACAGGGTTTATAATCTCCTCATGACCACCTGGCCCGCCGCCAGGCCACTGTGCTTCTCGGGGCACAGCAGCTGCGGATAGCATCATCAGCCAGTGGGTCTATGGGCCTCACACTACTACTGCATTGCCCTCACTCCACCCTTGGCCCAGGGTATAGTCACGGTCCCTCACCAAGGGCTGTACTCTCGCACTGGCTGTGGAGAAGACTGGAGATGAACATCACTTTTGTGCACAGGACCCAAGATTTCTGCTGTGAGTCCTACTGTTGGGCCTTCCCGTTACATCTGCTTCCACTTCCCTATGTATCACAGGGATTCAATCACTGTGGCTGCCACACCATCTACACCATGAGACCACCACCACAACCACCACCTGCTTCACCATCACTTCTAATTTTTCTTTGTAATTAAACCAAAATGGGGGAATGTTGGTGTTCTGTCTAAGCTGCAGCCCCACAGCTACCTGGCAGCAGCCAGGTATGTTGTGTCCCACAGTCGCCTAGCAACAGCCAGCTATGCCTGACTATATAAGAGGCTGCTTGCCCCGTCCTCCTCCTCTTAGTCTCTCTTACTCCTCTCTTACCCCCTCTTACTCTTTGTTATTCTCTGTTCTTGCCTTTCCTCTCCTCTACCTTTTTTCTCTCATTAAACCTCTCCACGTGGAATCATGTTGGCTTGGTGTTTCTGTCCCGGCACAGGCCAAGATTCAAAACCCTAACAGTAACTGTTGCTTCACTTTCCGTTTTGTGAAATAACTTCTTTAGTATTGATGTTATTTCTTGCTTGAAGTTCTAGCAGGATTTTGTGCTGAATTGGTCATTTTGTTGGCAGGCATTTAATTATTTCTTCTATTTAACAAAGGGTTATGAGTCTGTTTAAAATGCTTATTTGATATTGGTTTAACTTTGGTAGGTCTCTCTCTCTCTCTTTCACACACACACACACACACACACACACACACACACAAATTCATCTATTCCTTATATTTCCCACTATACATTTTCACATTATATTCTTATGACTAGCAAGATTTCCTCAGTGTCTTTGATGTACAGGGTCATGCATGGCCAAGTGGAAAGAATGGCTTGACAGTTCCTGCCTAGAGCATAGCTAGCAGGGTGTGGGCCTCCATGAGTGTTTATACTTGCTAGGTGTGAGGCAAGCATTCCTCCTTTGGAGAATGCTCTCCCTGTTTAGGCTAATGATTCCATGACAGTCTAAACAGTATGAATCCAGGAGTCAAGAAAGTGTTGCTCAGCAAAATATTGATCACTGTGACCTTCAGGACAGCTCTTGAGGTATGGGAAATAACTCTGAAAGCAGGAGTTCGAAAATATATAATTTCTCAACTATGCAAAATATAGGGATGGAATGTGAATTGTATCAGGGGCTTTTAGGACCTGGAAGAACAGGGGCAGCTGTGCTAATCTCTAATGTCTCAGAATGATACAAAGGTGGGTAGATTTCAAGGTGTGTTCAAGGTCAGCCTAGGACAGAGCTATTTAAGGCCCAGCATGGTAGGAATGGTTACGGCAGAGTGAGATCCCACCCAGCTAGTTTATTGCCTGTGCTTACAGAGGCAGGCAGATGACTGATTTCATTTGACATGTTAAAAAAAAAAAAGATACTTGCTGGCTTCTAAGAATCTAGGGGCTAAGGTCATAAAATGCTGATTCATGGGATAATCAAAAGGGAACATAGGTAAATGATTAAATTGATATGTAAATGAAAGCCTGGACTTTTGTTCTGCAATGATGAGCTAGTAGAGAACTATTGCAGTTATATTTAAGAATTTCTCTGGTGAGCTTTTTGACTTTGATCAGAAAATTCAAGAATTTTCTTTAGGAGTTTTTTTGACTTTAGTCAGAAAACCCAAAAGTTTTTTTTCTAGAAGCTTTTCTAACTTTGTTCAGAGTTATCTCATGTAGATAACTGTCTCTAGCAGAGAGCTGCCTTGAGCCATGAACAGACTGCAGAGCTGTGAGTTTATACTCAGTTGATCTGGAGTCATTTCTTTGATTGCTCCCAAACACCACTTCCTTAAGATTGTCTCTCCAAGATGAGGCTAGTTCTCAATATTGATGCCCATTTTAATCCCTAATTTTATTAATTTGCATTTTTCTCTTTGCCATTTAGTTAAATTCGTTCACAGTTTATCAATTTTAAGATTTTTCTCAATCAGTTCTTCATTTCATCATATCATTGTTTGTATTGTTTTACTGCTATTGATGTTTTTGTTTCTATTTCATTGCTTTGTGCCAGAGTTTGTTTATAACCATCTACTCCTTTTGAATGTTGTTTCTTTTGTTCAGGAGTTTCCAATTGTGCTGCTAAGTCACAAATAGGAGATTTCTCCTTTTTTTTTTTTTTTTGTTTGTTTGTTGGTTTGTTTTTTTTGTTTTTTTTTGGTTTTTGTTTTTTTTTATTTATTTGAGTGTTTCCTTTTTACATTTTGAGTGTTATTCCCTTTCCCGGTTTCTGGGCAAACATCCCCCTAATCCCTCCCCCTTCCCTTCTTTATGGGTGTTCCCCTCCCCATCCTCCCCCCAATGCCGCCCTCCCCCCAACAATCACGTTCACTGGGGGTTCAGTCTTAGCAGGACCAAGGGCTTCCCCTTCCACTGGTGATCTTACTAGAATATTCATTGCTACCTATGAGGTCAGAGTCCAGGGTCAGTCCATGTATAGTCCTTAGGTAGTGGCTTAGTCCCTGGAAGCTCTGGTTGCTTGGCATTATTGTTCATAAGGGGTCTTGAGCTCCTTCAAGCTCTTCAAGTTCTTTCTCTGATTCCTTCAACGGGGATCCCGTTCTCAGTTCAGTGGTTTGCTGCTGGCATTTGCCTCTGTATTTGCTGTATTCTGTCTGTGTCTCTGAGGAGCGATCTACATCCGGCTCCTGTCTGCCTGCACTTCTTTGCTTCATCCATCTTCTCTAATTGGATGGCTGTATATGTATGGGGCACATGTGGGGCAGGCTCTGAATGGGTGTTCCTTCTGTCTCTGTTTTAATCTTTGCCTCTCTATTCCTTGCCAAGTGTATTCTTGTTCCCCTTTTAAAGAAGGAGTGAAGCATTCACATTTTGATCATCCGTCTTGAGTTTCTTTTGGTCTAGGCATCTAGGGTAATTCAAGCATTTGGGCTAATAGCCACTTATCAACGAGTGCATACCATGTGTGTTTTTCTGTGATTGGGTTACCTCACTCAGGATGATATTTTCCAGTTCCAACCATTTGCCTACGAATTTCATAAAGACATTGTTTTTGATAGCTGAGTAATATTCCATTGTCTAGATGTACCACATTTTCTGTATCCTTCTTCTGTTGAAGGGCATCTGGGTTCTTTCCAGCTCAAAGTCCCAGCTTAAAGTCCCACCTCAAAGGACCAGTAAATATCTTCAACAAAATCATAGAAGAAAACGTCCCTAACCTAAAGAAAGAGTTACCCATAAGCATAAAAGAAGCCTACAGAACTCCAAATAGATTGGACCAGAAAAGAAACTCCTCCCATCACATAATAGTCAAAACACCAAACGCACAAATAAAGAAAGAATATTAAAAGCAGTAAGGGAAAAAGGTCAAGTAACATATAAAGGCAGACCTATCAGAATCACACCAGACTTTTCGCCAGAAACTATGAAAGCCAGAAGATCCTGGACATATGTCATACAGACTTTAAGAGAACACAAAGGCCAGCCCAGGTTACTGTAACCTGCAAAACTCTCAATTAATATAGATGGAGGAACCAAGGTATTCCATGACGAAACCAAATTTACACAATATCTTTCTACAAATCCAGCACTACAAACGATAATACATGGTAAAGCCCAACATAAGGAGGCAAGCTATACCCTAGAAGAAGCAGCAAACCACTGAACTGAGAATAGGACCCCTGTTGAAGGAATCAGAGAAAGGACTGGAAGAGCTTGAAGGGGCTCGAGACTCCATATGTACAACAATGCCAAGCAACCAGAGCTTCCAGGGACTAAGCCACTACCTAAAGACTATACATGGACTGACCCTGGACTCTGTCCTCATAGGTAGCAATGAATATCCTAGTAAGAGCACTAGTGGAAGGGGAAGCCCTGGGTCCTGCTAAGACTGAACCCCCAGTGAACTAGACTGTTGGGGGGAGGGCGGCAATGGGGGGGAGGGTTGGGAGGGGAATACCCATAAGGCAGGGGAGGGGGGAGGGGGATGTTGGCCCGGAAACCGGGAAAGGGAATAACACTCAAAATGTATATAAGAAATATGCAAGTTAATAAAAAAAAAAGATAAGGAAGGACACTTCATATTCATCAAAGGAAAAATCCACCAAGATGAACTCTCCATCCTAAATATCTATGCTTCAAATACAAGGGCACCTACATACGTAAAAGAAACCTTACTAAAGCTCAAAACACACATTGCACCTCACACAATAATAGTAGGAGATTTCAACACCCCTCTGTCATCAATGGACAGATCATGGAAACAGAAATTAAACAGAGACTTAGACAGACTAAGAGAAGTCATGAGCCAAATGGACTTAATAGATATTTATAGAACACTCTATCCTAAAAGGATATACCTTCTTCTCAGCTCCTCATGGTACTTTCTTCAAAATTGACCATATAATTGGTCAAAAAACGAGCCTCAACAGGTACAGAAAGATAGAAATAATCCCATGTGTGCTATCAGACCACCACGGCCTAAAGCTGGTCTTCAATAACAATAAGGGAAGAATGCCCACATATACGTGGAAATTGAACAATTCTCTACTCAACGATAACCTGGTCAAGGAAGAAATAAAGAAAGAAATTAAAGACTTTTTAGAATTTAATGAAAATGAAGGTACAACATACCCAAAGTTATGGGACACAATGAAAGCTGTGCTAAGAGGAAAACTCATAGCGCTGAGTGCCTGCAGAAAGAAACAGGAAAGAGCATATGTCAGCAGCTTGACAGCACACCTAAAAGGTCTAGAACAAAAAGAAGCAAATACACCCAGGAGGAGTAGAAGGCAGGAAATAACCAAACTCAGAGCTGAAATCAACCAAGTAGAAACAAAAAGGACCATAGAAAGAATGAACAGAACCAAAAGTTGGTTCTTTGAGAAAATCAACAAGATAGATAAAACTTTAGCCAGACTAACGAGAGGACACAGAGAGTGTGTCCAAATTAACAAAATCAGAAATGAAAAGGGAGACATAACTACAGATTCAGAGGAAATTCAAAAAATCATCAGATCTTACTATAAAAACCTATATTCACAAAACTTGAAAATCTACAGGAAATGGACAATTTCCTAGAGAGATACCAGGTACCAAAGTTAAATCAGGAACAGATAAACCAGTTAAACAATCCCATAACTCCTAAGGAAATAGAAGCAGTCATTAAAGGCCTCCCAACCAAAAAGAGCCCAGGTCCAGACGGGTTTAGTGCAGAATTCAATCAAACCTTCATAGAAGACCTCATACCAATATATCCAAACTATTCCACAAAATTGAAACAGATGGATCACTACCGAATTCCATCTATGAAGCCACAATTACTCTTATACCTAAACCACACAAAGACCCAACAAAGAAAGAGAACTTCAGACCAATTTCCCTTATGAATATCGACGCAAAAATACTCAATAAAATTCTGGCAAACCGAATCCAAGAGCACATCAAAACAATCATCCACCATGATCAAGTAGGCTTCATCCCAGGCATGCAGGGATGGTTTAATATACGGAAAACCATCAACGTGATCCATTATATAAACAAACTGAAGGAACAAAACCACATGATCATTTCATTAGATGCTGAGAAAGCATTTGACAAAATTCAACACCCCTTCATGATAAAAGTCCTGGAAAGAATAGGAATTCAAGGCCCATACCTAAACATAGTAAAAGCCATATAGAGCAAACCAGTTGCTAACATTAAACTAAATGGAGAGAAACTTGAAGCAATTCCACTAAAATCAGGGACTAGACAAGGCTGCCCACTCTCTCCCTACTTATTCAATATAGTTGTTGAAGTTCTAGCCAGAACAATCAGACAACAAAAGGAGGTCAAGGGGATACAGATCAGAAAAGAAGAAGTCAAAATATCACTATTTGCAGATGATATGATAGTGTATTTAAGTGATCCCAAAAGTTCCACCAGAGAATTACTAATGCTGATAAACAACTTCAGCAAAGTGGCTGGGTATAAAATTAACTCAAATAAATCAGTAGCCTTCCTCTACACAAAAGAGAAACAAGCCGAGAAAGAAATTAAGGAAAGGACCCCCTTCATTATAGATCCAAATAATATAAAGTACCTCGGTGTGACTTTAACCAAGCAAGTAAATATCTGTACAATAAGAACTTCAAGACACTGAGGAAAGAAATTGAAGAAGACCTCAGAAGATGGAAAGATCTCCCATGCTCATGGATTGGCAGGATTAATATAGTAAAAATGGCCATTCTACCAAAAGTGATCTACAGATTCAATGCAATCCCCATCAAAATACCAATCCAATTCTTCAAAGAGTTAGACAGAACAATTTGCAAATTCATCTGGAATAAGAAAAAACACAGGATATCTAAAACTATCCTCAACAATAAAAGGACTTCAGGGGGAATCACTATCCCTGAACTCAAGCAGTATTACAGAGCACTAGTGATAAAAACTGCATGGTATTGGTACAGAGACAGACAGATAGACCAATGGAACAGAATTGAAGACCCAGAAATGAACCCACATACCTATGGTCACTTGATTTTTGACAAAGGAGCCAAAAACATCAAATGGAAAAAAGATAGCATTTTCAGCAAATGATGCTGGTTCAACTGGAGGTCAGCATGTAGAAGAATGCAGATCGATCTATTCTTATCACCCTGTACAAAGCTTAAGTCCAAGTGGATCAAGGACCTCCACATTAAACCAGATACACTCAAACTAATAGACAAAAAACTAGGGAAGCATCTGGAACACATGGGCACTGGAAAAAATTTCCTGAACAAAACACCAATGGCTTATGCTCTAAGATCAAGAATCGACAAATGGGATCTCATAAAACTGCAAAGCTTCTGTAAGGCAAAGGACACTGTGGTTAGGACAAAAACAGCAACCAACAGATTGGGAAAAGATCTTTACCAATCCTACAACAGATAGAGGCCTTATATCCAAAATATATAAAGAACTCAAGAAGTTAGACCGCAGGGAGACAAATAACCCTATTAAAAAATGGGGTTCAGAGGTAAACAAAGAATTCACAGCTGATGAATGCCGAATGGCTGAGGAACACCTAAAGAAATGTTCAACATCTTTAGTCATAAGGGAAATGCAAATCAATACAACCCTGAGATTTCACCTCACACCAGTGAGAATGGCTAAGATCAAAAACTCAGGTGACAGCAAATGCTGGGGAGGATGCGGAAAAAGAGGAACACTCCTCCATTGTTGGTGGATTGCAGACTGGTAAAACCATTCTGGAAATCAGTCTGGAGGTCCCTCAGAAAATTGGACATTGAACTGCCTGAGGATCCAGCTATACCTCTCTTGGGCATATACCCAAAAGATGCCTCAGCATATAAAATAGACAGGTGCTCCACTATGTTCATCGCAGCCTTATTTATAATAGCCAGAAACTGGAAAGAACCCAGATGCCCTTCAACAGAGGAATGGATACAGAAAATGTGGTACATCTACACAATGGAATATTACTCAGCTACCAAAAACAACGAGTTTATGAAATTCGTAGGCAAATGGTTGGAACTGGAAAATATCATCCTGAGTGAGCTAACCCAATCACAGAAAGACATACATGGTATGCACTCATTGATAAGTGGCTATTAGCCCAAATGCTTGAATTACCCTAGATCCCTAGAACAAATGAAACTCAAGACAGATGATCAAAATGTGAATGCTTCACTCCTTCTTTAAATGAGGAAAAAGAATACCCTTGGCAGGGAAGGGAGAGGCAAAGATTAAAACAGAGACTGAAGGAACACCCATTCAGAGCCTGCCCCACATGTGGCCCATACATATACAGCCACCCAATTAGACAAGATGGATGAAGCAAAGAAGTGCAGACCGACAGGAGCCGGATGTAGATCGCTCCTGAGAGACACAGTCAGAATACAGCAAATACAGAGGCGAATGCCAGCAGCCAACCACTGAACTGAGAATAGGACCCCCGTTGAAGGAATCAGAGAAAGAACTGGAAGAGCTTGAAGGGGCTCGAGACCCCTTATGAACAACAATGCCAAGCAACCAGAGCTTCCAGGGACTAAGCCACTACCTAAAGACTATACATGGACTGACCCTGGACTCTGACCTCATAGGTAGCAATGAATATCCTAGTAAGAGCACCAGTGGAAGGGGAAGCCCTGTGTCCTGATAAGACTGAACCCCCAGTGAACGTGAATTGTTGGGGGGAGGTCGGCATTGGGGGGAGGATGGGGAGGGGAACACTCATAAAAATGGGAGGGGGAGGGATTAGGGGGATGTTTGTCCATAAACCGGGAAAGGGAATAATACTTGAAATGTATATAAGAAATACTCAAGTTAATAAAATCAAAAAAAAAAAAAAAAAAGAAGAAGAAGAAGATACTCTACTACCTGGCTTGAGGCAAGGACATTGGGTCAGCAGCAGTTTCTAGACATTCTCAGCAACAGTTTGCAGTTCACACCCCAGTAGTGGTTCTGGAATGTCTAGAGTTAGAGTAAGATAAACTTCACCCACCCTGGAATTCCCCTAATGTGCTTTAAGTTGGGCCTACAAGCTCCCTTGGTTATCTCTCTATCTTGATAATGGGAGACACTATCTTGCTGGACTTCTGCAAAATAAAACACTGTGTTTATATACTATTTGAGTTTGGGGACTTATCCAGGATTCACTGGAGAACCCCTGACCCAAAGAGTGAAGTGTTTTTTTTCTAATCAGTAAGTCTAGGCACCTGGTTGTCTTTTGTCTTGTTCAACTCTGTGTTTTTTTGTGTTTTGTGTGTGTGTGTGTGTGTGTGTGTGTGTGTGTGTGTGTGTGTGTGTTTAATCTTTGTTTCCATTTCACATTTAATCTGGAGGCTGAGGGGGACAAAGGAGACATGAATTTTGTCAACTGGCCTGGAGCAAAGGAGGATGCTCTTGACCCCCTACCAGAAGCAGGAGAACTTGCTAGTTGTCATCTGGATTCTGAACTAGCTGTGGGTTTATGGGCCTCCCTTGAGCAGGGAGGAAGACCATTTTATTAGTTTTAGTTTTGCTTTTTTTCCCCAGGAATATCCTTCTCTCTCTGTCTCTCTGTCTCTGTCTCTGTCTCTGTCTCTGTCTCTGTCTCTCTCTCTCTCTCTCTCTCTCTCTCTCTCTCTGTGTGTGTGTGTGTGTGTGTGTGTGTGTGTGTGTGTGAATCAATTTTTTCTTTGATTCCTAGTATGGGACAGGCACAATGTAACCCACTGGGCCTGACCCTGAACCATGGTTAAATACTTTAACCATGTCACAGAAGACTCAGGTCTGGATGTTCACCTCCCCCCAAAAATAACCATCTTTTGCAGGAATGAATTGCCCACCTATGGCCTGAGGAAGGGACTTTACATCTTTCCATCATTTGCAGGGTGAAGATTTCCTTTAAGAGTTCTGTGGCCACCTGGACCAAGTGCCATAAATCACTCCCTGGAAATACATGGCTGAGAATTCCCCTGTTTGGAAGAGACTCTTTTTGTTACAGGTCTTGCCTCTCCCCCCCTTCTTCTTCTAAAGGAGGGTCAGCCTTGGCCCCTGACTTGATGATCCCCCTTACTGCTCCTTAGGAGGATCTCTTTTCCCCTCCTTTTGTTCCTGCTCCTGCTCATGCTGCAGAGGCAGAGAGAGGATCAGCCTCTGAGTCCCCTGACTCTACTGACTCCACTTGGAGTCCATCTCACACTACTTGGGCCCATACTGCTCAGAGGGCCAACTCTTACAGCCTTTCACCTCCAGACTATGGACTCCCAGATGCACAGGGGAGACAATTCATGATATATGTGTTATTTGTCAGCAATGATCTTTGCAACTGCAAGTAGCATAACTCCACATTTTTAGAAAGACCATCAGCTCTCAATGTCTTCTAGATTAGATCATGCTGACTTACTTGCCCACCAGGACATACTTTCAGTAATTGCTCTAGGTCCTTTCCACCAATCTGGACCTTTCCAAAAGTAAATGGGCTGCCCACTCAAATCTAGACTGATATTGATGCAGCCTTTCATTTGGCTCAACCTGCCTGGAATTTTAAGGTAAGGTAAGGAGAGGCTCTGGGTCAACTGCCTGATCTGATGGGAGGACTTTTAAGAGGCCACCAGATAGCCCACAAATTTGTCTAAGGTGAACCTGGTGATGCAGAGAAAGAATACGAACTCTAGGGAATATCTAGAAACACTTTTGAAGCCTAAAGTACCTATATTCTTTTTGATCCAGAAGCACTAGTCATCTGTGAACATAGCTTTTGTTAACCAAGCTGCTCCTGAAATCCATTGGAAGCTTCAGCCACACTGAGTGGCTTTGTGGCCTGCCTCTGGCACCTGAAATTTAGTCTCTATTTGACTTTAAATGGCAATATTTGGAGATATGCTGCAAAGAATAACTGACATGGACATACCTGCTTCAAGTATTCAAGAACTCACCCATTTTCTTTGAGGAGGAACTTGAATGAATACCAGCAGGCCCACTCCCAAATAACTGTGTTCCAGGATGTATATCACATCCTGATTGCTGCCCCTAACATTGACTCATGTCACAAGGACACTTGCTACAGGGACTAAGTCACCCTGGCTACCGAGTGTCTGCTAAGAAGGCCCAGCTTTGTCAACTTGAGGTCACCTAGCTGGGGTATATATTCAATGGGGGAATGGCAGCCAACACTGTTGTCAGGGGCCTGCAAGCAAATCATCTTTAGTATCCCAGTTCTATAAACCCAAAGTCAAGTACAGGAATTTCTGGGCTCTTCCAGGTTTTATAGACTTGGGTGCTAGGGTTCACTGAAATAGCCAAACCATTATGTAAGGCTACCAGAAGCCAAGAAGACAAAAATAGAATGGATCCCATTCCCCCAAACCCCCAGGATAGATGTGACTTTTAAGACTCTAGGAAGAGCCTTACTGGAAGCATTGGCCTTGTCCCTCCTGGACATTCACAAACCTTTCCATCTGTATGTGGATGAGAAAAGGGGGATAGAAAAGAGAGTGTTCATCCAAACTTTGGGACCATGGAAAAAACCTGTGGCTTATTTATCTAAGAAGATAGACCCAGTAGCCGAAGGATGGCTAGCTTGCATCCAGATCATCACTCCCACTGCTGTGCTAGTCAAGGATGGTGGCAAAATAGTTTTGGGCCAGGAACTTGTTGTCATTATTCCACCTGCTATTGAGGGGACCCCTCAAGAATCCACCCAGCTTATTGCTGTCCAATGCCAGACTGGTATATTTTCAGGCTATACTTTCGAATCCCCCTGAAATAAGATATCATCTACCCTAAAGCCAGCCACCCTGCTATCTAAGATGTAGCATGCAGGCCCTCAGAAGTGCAGCATGATTGCTCTGCAGTTCCGGGACACATCCAGAATATCATGGAGGACTTAGCTGACATACTCTGGCCAGATGCAGAACCTAACTACTTCTCAGATGGGAGCAGCTTCATCTAGAATGGAATCAGGTATTCAGGGGGTGGTGGTAATGGACTTGGTCCTGTTATTTGGGCAACTGCCTTGCCACCAGGAACTTCAGCCCAAGAAAGCTGAAGCTCTAACCAAGGCTGTAAAACTGGCAAAAGAAGCCATAGCTAACATTTATGCTGACAACAGATAGGAATATTGACTCCTAAAGGAAAAACCATCAAAATTAAGCAAGGGATATTTGCTTTATTGGAGGTATTGTGGCTTCCTCTAAATGTGGTCATAACTCATTGCCCTGGGCATCAGAAAGGGACATCAGAAATAGCCTGGGGCAACAGGCTAGATATTAAAGCTGAAAGGAAGGCTGCCCAAACCTCCACTGCTGACATTCCGGTACTTTTGCCACCCTCTGCACTCCCAGCCATCCCTGAACATACTAGTGAAGACAAATGACATCAGGTGAAATGCTAAGGAGTTTACCAAAGAGATGGATAGTTGCTGACCTGTGAAGGCTGCACCATTTTACCTAAAGAGTTTGTGAAACAAGTTATCTATCAGAGTCATCAAGCTTCACACCTGGTCACTGAAAATTGAAGGAATTTATGGGAAAAGCAAGTACATTATATTTGATTTAGTACACCTGGTTGATCAGGTAATCTCAGACTATGCCCCCTGCCAGGCTGTGAACTCCTCAGGCCCCAATCAAGGAGCAGCTCCAGGAACCAGAATCAGGGGTCAATGGCCAGAGGCAAATTGGGAAATAGATTATACAGAAATAAAACCAAGAACATATGGATACAGAATAGATAGACGCCTACCTTACAAAGAAGGAGACTGCCAATATAATGGCATAGAAAGTTCTGGAAGACATAATACCCAGGTATGGATTGCCTACCCTGCTTGGGTCTGACAGTAGACCAGCATTCATTTTTCAGGTAACTCAATCTCTAACACAGGCATTGGGGACCAATTTTAGGTACATTATACACACATACGTCAGAGTTCAGGGCAAATAGAAAAGATAAGTTAGATCGTAAAGGAGGCCTTGACCAAATTAACCCTTGAATTTGGCAGAGACTAGGTGTCTCTCCTGCCTTAGATATTATATAGGGCTAAAAGTAACCCCTATAATTTAGGTCCCTTCCCTTTGAGATTCTGTATGGGATGCCCCCTCCCATGCTGCCTAACCTCCAGTCTGAATCTGAAACTGACCAACATAAGTTTTAAATGTAAGTTTAAAATCCTTAAAAGCCCCCGATAGGGACCAGAAGCAACTCTGACCTGCCATCTGCCAGGTTTATGAGTATGTACCTCCAACTAGCCCCAACTGCTTTGAACCAGGTGATGAAGTCTGGATTAAGAGACAAAATCACAAGACTTTTGAACCTCACTGGAAAGGGTCACATACCCTGATCCTGACCATGCCTATGATTGTTATGGTGAGTGGGATCAGGACCAGGATACATTACTCCAGTATCTGCCAAGGGAGATGATCCAACTGTTGAAGTTCCAATGGAGACTTCCAGGTGTACTGACACAGGAATGGTGGAAGGTTATGCCACACCTGGTCAATCCTCTGAAACTGAGACTCCAGTGCTCCTGATCCTGCTTACTGCTGCTTATGCTTTGCTGAACCAGCCACTATCCCCCTTACTATCTGGGTGCCCCAGGAGGTGAGGCAACGACCTGGTCATCAAGTTCACAATGGCTGACAAGGCGGCCAATTGGACTGCTGGTTCTTAACTCTTCTCCCTCTGGACTTAACACAGTTGATTACTAGACAGGGACTCTGCATGGAACATAAGGTGCCCATAGCCTAGTCCAACATCTGCAATTGCACTGCAATCCCCTACTGTTGCAGAATACATGCTGCCCCCAGAGAATGCTTGGTGGACTTCAGGGCTTACTCCATGCTTTTATGGCCTAGTTGTAAACATGACAGAGGAATTTCTTTTTGCTCTAGTATAGTTTGTACCTAGAGTGACTTATTACTCTTGGGAGGATGTCAACAACCAGATAACACCTCCAAACAATAGGGATAAAGGGCAGCCATTTCCACTACGTTACTAGGTTCTACTCTTGGCATGGGGCTGGCTAGAGATGCTAATGTCGGGGGACTCAGCTCAAATACTCACTCCAAGATAAAAATTACAAGGCCATCATGATCGATGCAGGTGTACAAGAGATAAAAAAATGTCCAGTATGGCCCTGTAGGATTCCCTATCCTCCCTGACAGAAGAAGTCTTACAGAAGAGGGTTAGACTTGTCCCTCTACCAGGGAGGACTCTGTGCAGCATTAGGTGGGGAATGTTTTTATGTTGACCACTCAGGGATAATCAAAGAATCTACAGTCTAAATCAGGAAGAGAGACTATGAGACAGATCCTACTGATGTTAGTTTTGACTTATGGTCCCTAAAAAAATCAATGCTTTAATTAGGTTTATCAAGGAACAGATTTATTAAACATCTCATGGATTTAAGGTAGCCCAAAACTGAAGGGGGAAATGAGAAGGCTAGGCTGACTCCATGAATGGCTTCAAATTGGCAGTTTAGGAGACTAGACCTAAGAACTGAGCAAGCCTAGGCAAGTCAGTTACTAGAAAAACAAACAAACAAACAAACAAACAAACAAACATAAACAAAACATAAATCAACCCAGGCTTCAGGTAGCTAGTCATTCCATCAGAAGATACCCCACCACCTGACTTGAGGCAAGGACAATGGGTCAGCAGCAGTTTCCAGACCACACCACAGTAATATCTCGGGAATGCCTAGAGTTAGAGTAAGATAAACTTCACCCACCCTGGAATTCCCCTAATAAGCTTTAAATTGGGCTTGCAAGCTCACTTGGCTGTCTCTTTATCTTGATAATGGAAGACCACAGCATGTTGGACTTCTGCAGAATAAAACACTGTGTTTATATACTATTTGAGACTGTGGTATCATTCTTTAGTAAATTGTAGACCCTTACAATTTAGTTCTATGAAGTTTTAATTTCCTTCTAAATTTGTCTTGACCCTGTTTTTATTCAGTGGTGAGTTTGTGTTCCTTTAATTTTCATGTTTGTCAACCTAATATTTCTACTGTTAATATCCAGCTTTAATACATGGTGATCAAATTAGAGGCAGGATGTTATTTCAGTTGTTTTATATCAGTTTATCCTTATTTTGTATCCATATATGTGATCAATTTTGCTGAAGCTTCCATGAATTTCTGTGATAAAAGTATATTATTTTGCTTTTGCTGACATGTTCTGTAAATATCTGCTAAGGCTATTCGTTTCATGATGTGTATTTAACTCCAGCATTTTGCTGTTTAGTTTTTTGTAGGGATGACTTGTCTAATGGTAAGAGTAGGATATTGAAGTTACCCACTACCACTGTGTTAAGATAAAAATGTAAAAATGTTGAACAATTTCTTTTATGAACATATGTGCCCTTATATTTTGTGCATAAATGCTTAGAATTGCAATGTATTCTTGGCAGATTATTCCTTTCATGATTATGTATCTTCCGCATCTCTTCTGATTAGTTTCTATTTGAAATATATTTTGTAAGATATTAAAATGTCTACATATTTTTCTTCTTGGATCTATTTTTATTGAATAATTTTTTCTATCCTTTTACCTTGAAGTTATTTCTATTAGTGATGGCGAGTTGCTTTTGCAAATGAAGCCTAACTATGGCTTCTGAATTCTAATCCAACTCATTAGTCTGTGTCTTTGTATTGGGGAATTGAGGCCATGAATACTGAGAGTGATCAGTGAATAGCGTTTGTTGATTCTTCTTATTTTGTTGGTACAGTGTCAGCTTTCCCTTCTTTTTCCTTACTTTTCTGGTGCTATTTATTCATTTTGTCTTCTTGGGAATGGTTAGCATCTTCAGGATGAATTTTTTTCTAGTGTCATTTGTAAATATTGATTGGTAGATAAATACTGCTTAAATTTGGTTTTATTATGGAATCTTTTCTGTTTTCCATCAATTGTGATGGACTGATGGGTATAGTCATCTGGCGTGAAATCTGGCATATCTCAGGGTAGTAAAATGTCATTCTAATGGTCATGTCTTTATATTTTAATAGGTCTCTTCCCTCTTGTAGTATGTTCTTGGTTCTGTATGTTTAGTGTTTCAATTATTATATGTCATAGAGAACTTCTTCTGTGGTTCTGTATGTTTAGTGTTTCAATTATTATATGTCATAGAGAACTTCTTTTGTGGTCTGGTTCTGTTGAATTGATGTTCTCTATGAGTCATGTCCCATTGATAGCCACATTATTCTTTAAGTTTGGCACTATTTTGTAAAAAAAAAAAATTGTAGATTTTGTCCTAGGTTTCATTTCATTTCTTTATTACTATTGTTCACAAATTTGGTCTTTCAGTAGTGTCCTGAATGTCCTAGAAGTTTTCTGCCTGATTTATTTTAGATTTTTGCATTTTCTTTAGTGAAGTATATATTTGTTCAATGTCTGACATTCTTTTTTTCCATTGGTTCATGCTTTGTTGGTGTAGGTTCTAGTACTTTTGTTTGCTTTCCTATTTTTTCATTTATAGATTTTTTGGGGGGTTGTTCTTTAGTGATTCTAATTCTTTATTAAATTCTGGTTTTATATCTTGAACTGTTTTCATTATTTCTTTCAACAATTCTTTGTATTTTATGGTCTTTATAGCTTACTTTTTGGCTTATTTTGTTTAAGCATGGTCATCTTTCAACTACTCAAATGAGACTCTGCATTAGAATCTGTTAAAGTCATCAGAAGGGACACAACTGAGAGCAAATACATCCTCTCTTCCTGAATCTATCAGTAGCAAATAGTTTAACAATCTTTGATTTCCAATGAAAATTATTCAAAAGAAATGAACAGGAAGACATAGTTGCACATGCTTTCAATTTCAATAATTGGGAGACTCAAGGAAGAGGATTACAAGTTCAAGGAGAATATGATTATAAAGTAGAACCCAAACTTAAAACTATAAGAATATAAGAACAAGGACAATGAGCAAACATTAACGAAGAAGAAGAAGAAGAAGAAGAAGAAGAAGAAGAAGAAGAAGAAGAAGAAGAAGAAGAAGAAGAAGAAGAAGAGGAGGAGGAGGAGGAGGAGGAGGAGGAGGAGGAGGAGGAGGGGGGGAGGAGGAGGGGGAGGAGGAGGAGGAGATCAACAACAACAACAAAGAACATATTCAAGTGATCAAAATACCAAAAAGTAATATGTCCTTATAAAGTTTGAAGTTTGGCATAATATTTGGGCAACCATTAAAATTTTTAAAAAGTTCATGGAACAACCTGGAATAGGAGACAGAAGGAATGTAAGATTTAGAGCATGTGGAAGAATGATGTCAAATGCTGTATTGTGGACAAAGTATTGGTATTTCACATATGAACTCTAAGGATCTGGGCTTATCTGTACAAGATCTCAATAGCAGTTGTGACAAAATCTACACATGCCTGAACCAAATGAATTTCCAGTATGAAAAGGTGATTTCAGTTACAGACCCACCCCTAGCCAGAGCTACTGAGAACTGTTAGCTGCGGGGAGAGTGAGAGTCAGTGTTATCTAAAAGTATAAACTATACTAAGTTGATCATGCTTCAGTGAGACTACACATCCAAGAATATTTCTGCAATAACAATTGGTTTTAAGACTGTATAAATAGGAATACAATGTTGGGTGGATAGAGAATAGGAGTGGATCTGTGGAGAGTTGGAGGGGTAAATATGGTCAAAACACACTGTATGAAATTTTCAAAGAACTATTTTTTTTTAAGAATGAATTACCCAAGATGCACGGAACAGATGAAACTCAAGAAGGATGATGAAAATGTGAATGCTTCACTCCTTCTTTAAAAGGGGAATGAGAATACCCTTAGGACGGGATAGGGAGGCAAAGTTTAGGACAGAAACTGAAGGAATGCCCATTCAGAGCCTGCCCTACATGGGGCCCATATGTATACAGCCACCAAACTAGATAAGATGAACGAAGCAGAGAAGTGCAGGATGACAGGAGCCGAACGTAGATCTCTCCTGAGAGACACAGCCAGAATATGGAAAATACATAGGCAAATGCCAGCAGCAAACCACTGAACTGAGAAAGGGACCCCCATTGAAGGAATCAGAGAAAGGACTGAATGAGCTGAAGGGGCTATGAACAACAATGCCAACCAACCAGAGCTTCCAGGGACTAAGTCCCTACCCAAAGACTATACATGGACTGACCCTGGGCTCCAAATTCATAGGTAGCAATGAATAGCCTAGTAGGGCCACCAGTGGAAGAGGAACCCTTGGCCCTGCCAAGGCTGGACCCACAGTGAATGGGATTGTTGTGGGGAGGGCCCTAATGGGGGGAAGATGGGGAGGGGAACACACACATAGAAGAGGAAGGGGAGGGGTTAGGGGAATGTTGGCCTGGAAACTGGGGAAGGGAATAACATTTGAAATCTAAGTAAGAAATACCCAATTTAATAAAGATGGAGAAAGAAAAAAAAGAAATAAGATTTATAGAACAAATGGGAATATGGCTTTTATAAGGCTGACTTTTAATTTTATCTTTTAAATGTTACCATTATATGTCTGAAAATGATTCAAAGCCAAATGGTTAAAAGTGCCACAATAAAATACCAGCAATAATTCTAAAAAAATGCATATAACAACAATTAAAGGAAAATATTTTGAAAAGGAGGAGTATATGGATAGATTTAGTGCAAAGGGAATACAGAAATTGGATAATTATCATCAAAAAATAGGAGTAGAATATGTTTTTAGGTAATAAGAGCTGATGCTTAGGATTGGGGATGGGCTAGGAGGGAGAACTCAGGGGATCTGTCGGAGTAAGGAAAGCCAGGTGTTCCACAAGGATCTGCTTACGCCGTTGGGGATGGGGACAGAGAGGAGGAGAGTCCACAGCAGAATATCTACTAAGCTGCTAGGATGAGGCTGTGGGATTGGACGCGAAGGCAAATAGGAAAAGATGAAGATCTATAGTTAGCCTGTCTGTTTCTTTCCCCGATTGGAATGGCCTTTGAGTTTCCTAGGAAGAGCATAGTAGAGCTGAGGGTTGTAATAAAGCAATTAATGGAAGGAGCAGAGTTCTAAGGTAAAGATCTGTGTGATCCACTGGAGATGGGGTTATGTGAAAAGGAAGGCCTCAGCAAGTAGTTTGCTGCTGCAGAGCTATGGATGAGACTGGGAGATCAGAACTTAATGAGAGATAGTAGAATTTAATAGGTGATTATCTGTATTTAACCTACCTACTTTCCTTGTTAGAGTGGCCTGTGGGGTCCTAGATAATGTATGCTTGGGTTGGGGGCTGGCATAAAGGAGTGAGTGGGAATAAGGAAGTTTGGATGGAATGAGTCAGATTCTTTCCCTTTTCTTGGGCTCTTTACATTTCTTTGTCCAACTCAGATTGTTAGGTTTTGTTTTATTTTATCATATATTACCTTATCATATATTACCTTATCATATATTATATTATCTTATATTATCTTATCTTATATTATATTATATTAAAATACCTTAGAAGCCCATTTATTTTTAACTAGAGACAGAAAGGAAGTAGATCTGAATGGGAGGAACATGAGGAGGAACTGGGATAAGTAAAGGGAGGGGAAATCATAATCAAGATATATCATATGAGAAAGAAGTCTATTTTCAATAAAATTTATTTGAAAAATGTAAAAAAAAGACTAAGAAAAAAGGAAACTCCAAGTATTGCATAATTCAATTCAATCTCACTAAACTGAAAAAAGATCATTCAATTCTATACTAGAAAGTTACAGATCATTTTATACAAATGTTATCTATTTGTTTATTTTGCTTCATCAAGGAGGAGGAATTTGATTCTAAGTCCCTACTCTTTGCTGAGGAGCTATTTTTTGTCAGAGCCTCCTGGGTCCCCTGCAATGTTTCATCCCCCCCTTGTCAGACACTTCTGGGTCCCTTTCAGGGTTTGACCCCTGCTGAGTCCAGCTGATGCATGTGGAAGCCTTTTGTTCCTAACAGAGGAACAGTCTGGCCTGGTACTGACACAACTGGGACACACCTGGGCGGTGGTCAATCCATTCCTGGATTTTGTCTTCTCAGCCTTTGTCTTTGAGATTTAGGCTGGTCTTCCTGGATTTCTCCCTAATTAATTCAGGGCACGGAGTCGATCTTTTGTTACTGAAGTCTCAAGCCAGCGTTTCCCACTGTGCTTCCCAGATATTTTCTACCTGGTGAACTTGGGGTATATATTTGGTGCATAAAGCTACAGGAGCTGCTTCCTCTTCTGGCTTGACACAAATAACCTGTGTGTGTGTGTGTGTGTGTGTGTGTGTGTGTGTGTGTGTGTGTGTGTGTGTTTCTTTAATCCCGGAGGTTTTCGCCCAATTCTCAGTACCCTATCGGTACGGGCATGGGGCATGGACAAATGGAGGTCCCACTGAGATTTGAACTTTGAATCCAGCAATCCGAGATCGGGAATGACAAGGTCTCCTGACTGGACGTTCCGGGAAGGCGGCGCAGAAGCAGGGACGTATTGGAGTAAGATGGGCTAGAAAAGGCCTCGATGATTTGGGCTAGTGTGAGTAAAGCTTGTAATAAGAAAGGGACAAGGTAATGGTAAAGTGGTTTTTTTATGTGTTCTTTTAGAGTTATGTTTTAGTCTTTGGACCCTGACTAGAGATAGTTTACACCCTAGACATGAGAGAGAATGAATGGGATTGGGAAAAACAGTCCTCCCGGACTCTCAAAGCAAATGCTTTGGAGAAAGAGAAAAACTTTCAGAGCTCTCCTATGAAGAAAAGGAAGGCAGGAGACGTCCTGCCTCTGTGCTGGCTCCTATTGGAGAAATGCTTATTTCTGGTTCTGGGTTCCATAGGTAGGATATCTGGGTCCCTGCGGTGGGACACCATCTAGTTTTTTCCCCTCTATATCTATTGTCTGTCCTTGGTGCACCAAGCTGTCCATGTCTGTCAGTTTATGTCTGTGGTTTTTGTTTTTCTTGCTTAAATGTTTTATGTTTCATGTTCTGAAAGACCCCCTCCCAGAAAGGGAATTGTACAAGCCCAAGGCCCTCAACTATAAAAATAAAAAGTAAGTTTTTAGATACACAGACTCAGAACTAAAATAAGCCTGGGAAAGTTCAGATGTGTCCAAGCTTTGTGGGACAAGCTGACCCATCATTTAGACGAAACAGACCATAAAAGAAAACGAAATGCAGAAACCAGACTAAATTATGGGCACTGCTCCATGGGCCACCTGGCAGGAAAAAGAAAAAGTCCCTGACCCCCCGGAAGCCCTGACCACCATGTACTTTTTGCTAACTCACTGTTATGATTATAGCCAAAATAGGTAACATACACGTATGCCTCATTTACTCCACCAATCACATCCCTGTAACCATGCATCTGCTTCTGTAAGCCTGCTTCTGCTCCCCAATACCCTATAAAAACCCGTCCCTGGTTCTACTAGGCGCGCCAGTCTTCCGAATTGACTGGGATGCCCACAGATACCTGTATATCCTGATCAATAAAAATCCTCTTACAGATTACAGCCTATAGACTCGGACTGGTCATTGGGCTCGAGGATCTCCCTCCTGAGGGAAGATTCTCTCTGAGAGTCTTACAGTTCAAAAGAAAAAATGGTAAAAACTTTATCTGTAGGTCATTCCCACGTTGATTTGGTTTTAACTCTTTTCAAAAAAGAAACAAATGAATAAAAAGCAGTTTCAATCGGCCTTTGGAGCCTAGGTCAGCTAGAGAACCTGCCCGGGGCTGAGGGTCTGCACCAGCTGACCTTAAAGGCACCAGCAGCTCCTCAGCTTCTATGGTAGGGAGCTGATAGCTGTTTCTCTTAGAAAAAGTCACTGTGATTACTGGACTTAGCAGGTGACAAGGTGCTTCTCTTAAAATTACAGCTAGAAAAAGTAAAAATGGTGTTTGGTCTAAATATTAAAGATATGTGTAGCCACTTCAATTTTGTTTCTGATTGGTTTTAAATGCATAAATATGCTCTACATGCCTTGGTTATGGACTATTGGCTTTTAAGTTATTGGATATGGTTAAAAAAAAGGTGTAACATTGGTAACAGAAAGTTGGCTTAAAACTGTAATTTGGATAGAGTCATTCTAGACAACATGGGGCATGAACCAACCTAGGGAAACAGGTCTAAATTGAGATAATATTTTTATGGAACTTATCCTAGAAACCAGGCTTCTAAAAGATTTTAGGGCAATGTCTCTTTGTTGAGGTATTGGAGACCGCACCATCGTGTGTTCATATGTAGGAATTGGCAGTCAAACTTTGCAGCATGAAGGATAGACTTGGGGTGTCTTGGAGACTAGATTTTGGAGACTAGATTGTTTGTTGGAGGTTGAGTTTTGCTTTCCAAAGTTGTGTTTTGCCCTGGAAGTTATCTGTATTTTGATGATAATTCCACTGCCCCAAGGACAGCTGCAAGTCATGTACTCAGAACTTAGGTGACTTTCCAAAGTTGTGGTTGTGCTCTGGTGTTACAAGGAGAATTTAAGGATTGTGATTAAGGAATGCCATTGACTAACAAACTTATTTGTAATTAAGAAAAAAATCAAAGAGGTAGAGAATGTTACAGGATTTACAAAGGATTGTTGAGGTTTTGGAACTTGTGACAGCATTACAGCCTGTTTGCTTACTCCAACTGTCATTTCAAGATAGATTTAGAGGATTGATTTTATGCAATTTGTTTATGTCCTGGCAATTGTGAGGAGTTTTAATTTCGTGAGCTTGCTTATAATTTAGAGAGCCCATGAAGTGATATCATTAAAAATTTTACAAAATAATGGCTAATAGCCTTATTTATGTAATTTTGTCATTTCTTCAATGTAAGAAGTTAGAATTTTGAATCTTTCAGTGTATATGGAAATTTTTACTACAAACCTTTGCTCCCAAATGAGCCTTAATATTTGGGGAGTAGCTGTTGCTCCAGAAAAGATTCAATATTCCTTTTTAATATTTGAAAGTAATTTTAAGCTTCTAAGGATATGTTAATTGGCTAAGTACCTCACCTTACCAGAGGACTTAGGCCTTTGTTTGTTATCCTCATTGGAGATAAAGCTTCAGTTGTGTTAATATAGAATTGTAGGCAAGAGTCTTGAAAGTATTTTAAAAAGAAACCTGGTAAAACATATCTTATTCCAAATAGCAGTTAAATTGGTTATTACAAAATACTGATATTTGGCCTATCACATATACAAATTTTTCAGGCAAAATTGATAATTTTACTCTTTGCATGCTTTTGTATTACTCTTTGCATGCTTTTGTATTTACTGTAAATTTGTGCGTGCAACTCATAGAAAATGTGCTTACTGTATTTATAGGTGGTTCATCTAATGAAAAGGCTACATGTATGATTGGATCACTTGTTTATTCTCTTGAGTTTCCCCTGCTTCAGCACAGATTATTAAATTATGTGCTGTAGCCACTTTGTAAAATGTTAAAAAAAATCAAGCTTTCAATTCATATACTGATAGCCAATGTGTGGCTTGTGGTTTACAACTGATTAAAAAGTTTTCTTTTTTTAGATATTACTAGCCCTCAAATTTTACAGTTACTTAATGCTTTATTGGAGGCATGTTTTCTACATGAAATCAGTGAGTGATGATTTCAGTGTGAATGTCTGAAAACTCACTGTCCTTTCAGTGCTCTGTCTCAGACAACTAAACAAAAGCATAGACTCACACCTAGCTCTTTGGAAATGGTAATGGAGTTGATAGCACACCCTCAGGGAAAGAGGAAGACTCCATTTTCTCACTCTCAACTCCCAGCCTTGCCCTGCCAGCTCAGGGATTTCTAAGTAAGGCTAAATCTGGACCATGTTTACAGGATTTGGCATTTCTAATTAATGTTTATGTTATGTAAATAAAGCTGGTGAGGGGCTGGAGAGATGGCTTAGTGGTTAAGAGCACTAAGTATTGTTCGTTAATAGGCCATTTAAGAACTCAACCTGGATTGCCTGGACCCCTTAGCAAGGGAGGACAATGATACCAGGCAGATTATAGGCCTTACATACGAACAATTAGTCAAAAAATCTCATTCTTTATATCACCAAAACAATAATGCTGGAGACAATAATTTGTTATGCAAGTCAATGTATAAACACAAGTCCTCGGTGTCCTCAATTTAATCCTCGAGGACTTATCTTAATATATAATATCTTAATATCTTAATAAATAAAAAGGGGGAGTTCTATCCCTCTATGCTGTACAATTACTTAATAATACTCTTTTTATTTCAA